>NC_138305.1:3970000-4057500 GCF_965601325.2 Salmo salar
GGTGTACCCTGGGCCCTTCCCCATAAACTATAGTTATACTATACTTAATGTTATTTCCCCACGTGGTGTACCCTGGGCCCTTCCCCATAAACTATAGTTATACTATACTTAATGTTATTCCCCCACGTGATGTACCCTGGGCCCTTCCCCATAAACTATAGTTATACTATACTTAATGTTATTTCCCCATGTGGTGTACCCTGGGCCCTTCCCCATAAACTATAGTTATACTATACTTAATGTTATTCCCCACGTGGTGTACCCTGGGCCCTTCCCCATAAACTATAGTTATACTATACTTAATGTTATTCCCCACGTGGTGTACCCTGGGCCCTTCCCCATAAACTATAGTTATACTATACTTAATGTTATTTCCCCACGTGGTGTACCCTGGGCCCTTCCCCATAAACTATAGTTATACTATACTTAATGTTATTCCCCATGTGGTGTACCCTGGGCCCTTCCCCATAAACTATAGTTATACTATACTTAATGTTATTCCCCCACGTGGAGTACCCTGGGCCCTTCCCCATAAACTATAGTTATACTATACTTAATGTTATTTCCCCACGTGGTGTACCCTGGGCCCTTCCCCATAAACTATAGTTATACTATACTTAATGTTATTCCCCCACGTGGTGTACCCTGGGCCCTTCCCCATAAACTATAGTTATACTATACTTAATGTTATTCCCCATGTGGTGTACCCTGGGCCCTTCCCCATAAACTATAGTTATACTATACTTAATGTTATTTCCCCACGTGGTGTACCCTGGTGCCTTCCCCATAAACTATAGTTATACTATACTTAATGTTATTCCCCCATGTGGTGTACCCTGGGCCCTTCCCCATAAACTATAGTTATACTATACTTAATGTTATTTCCCCACGTGATGTACCCTGGGCCCTTCCCCATAAACTATAGTTATACTATACTTAATGTTATTTCCCCATGTGGTGTACCCTGGGCCCTTCCCCATAAACTATAGTTATACTATACTTAATGTTATTTCCCCACGTGGTGTACCCTGGGCCCTTCCCCATAAACTATAGTTATACTATACTTAATGTTATTCCCCACGTGGTGTACCCTGGGCCCTTCCCCATAAACTATAGTTATACTATACTTAATGTTATTTCCCCACGTGGTGTACCCTGGACCCTTCCCCATAAACTATAGTTATACTATACTTAATGTTATTCCCCCACGTGGTGTACCCTGGGCCCTTCCCCATAAACTATAGTTATACTATACTTAATGTTATTCCCCCATGTGGTGTACCCTGGGCCCTTCCCCATAAACTATAGTTATACTATACTTAATGTTATTTCCCCACGTGGTGTACCCTGGGCCCTTCCCGATAAACTATAGTTATAATATACTTAATGTTATTCCCCCATGTGGTGTACCCTGGGCCCTTCCCCATAAACTATAGTTATACTATACTTAATATGTTATTTCCCCATGTGGTGTACCCTGGGCCCTTCCCCATAAACTATAGTTATACTATACTTAATGTTATTTCCCCATGTGGTGTACCCTGGGCCCTTCCCCATAAACTATAGTTATACTATACTTAATGTTATTTCCCCACGTGGTGTACCCTGGGCCCTTCGCCATAAACTATAGTTATACTATACTTAATGTTATTCCCCCATGTGGTGTACCCTGGGCCCTTCGCCATAAACTATAGTTATACTATACTTAATGTTATTCCCCCATATGGTGTACCCTGGACCCTTCCCCATAAACTATAGTTATACTATACTTAATGTTATTCCCCACGTGGTGTACCCTGGGCCCTTCCCCATAAACTATAGTTATACTATACTTAATGTTATTCCCCCACATGGTGTACCCTGGACCCTTCCCCATAAACTATAGTTATACTATACTTAATGTTATTCCCCCACGTGGTGTACCCTGGGCCCTTCCCCATAAACTATAGTTATACTATACTTAATGTTATTCCCCCACGTGGTGTACCCTGGGCCCTTCCCCATATACTATAGTTATACTATACTTAATGTTATTCCCCATGTGGTGTACCCTGGGCCCTTCCCCATAAACTATAGTTATACTATACTTAATGTTATTTCCCCACGTGGTGTACCCTGGGCCCTTCCCCATAAACTATAGTTATACTATACTTAATGTTATTTCCCCACATGGTGTACCCTGGGCCCTTCCCCATAAACTATAGTTATACTATACTTAATGTTATTTCCCCATGTGGTGTACCCTGGGCCCTTCCCCATAAACTATAGTTATACTATACTTAATGTTATTCCCCACGTGGTGTACCCTGGGCCCTTCCCCATAAACTATAGTTATACTATACTTAATGTTATTCCCCATGTGGTGTACCCTGGGCCCTTCCCCATAAACTATAGTTATACTATACTTAATGTTATTTCCCCACATGGTGTACCCTGGGCCCTTCCCCATAAACTATAGTTATACTATACTTAATGTTATTTCCCCACGTGGTGTACCCTGGGCCCTTCCCCATAAACTATAGTTATACTATACTTAATGTTATTCCCCATGTGGTGTACCCTGGGCCCTTCCCCATAAACTATAGTTATACTATACTTAATGTTATTCCCCATGTGGTGTACCCTGGGCCCTTCCCCATAAACTATAGTTATACTATACTTAATGTTATTTCCCCATGTGGTGTACCCTGGGCCCTTCCCCATAAACTATAGTTATACTATACTTAATGTTATTCCCCCACGTGGTGTACCCTGGGCCCTTCCCCATAAACTATAGTTATACTATACTTAATGTTATTCCCCATGTGGTGTACCCTGGGCCCTTCCCCATAAACTATAGTTATACTATACTTAATGTTATTCCCCCATGTGGTGTACCCTGGGCCCTTCCCCATAAACTATAGTTATACTATACTTAATGTTATTCCCCCATGTGGTGTACCCTGGGCCCTTCCCCATAAACTATAGTTATACTATACTTAATGTTATTTCCCCACGTGGTGTACCCTGGGCCCTTCCCGATAAACTATAGTTATAATATACTTAATGTTATTCCCCCATGTGGTGTACCCTGGGCCCTTCGCCATAAACTATAGTTATACTATACTTAATGTTATTTCCCCATGTGGTGTACCCTGGGCCCTTCCCCATAAACTATAGTTATACTATACTTAATGTTATTTCCCCATGTGGTGTACCCTGGGCCCTTCGCCATAAACTATAGTTATACTATACTTAATGTTATTCCCCCACATGGTGTACCCTGGGCCCTTCCCCATAAACTATAGTTATACTATACTTAATGTTATTTCCCCACGTGGTGTACCCTGGGCCCTTCCCGATAAACTATAGTTATAATATACTTAATGTTATTCCCCCATGTGGTGTACCCTGGGCCCTTCGCCATAAACTATAGTTATACTATACTTAATGTTATTTCCCCATGTGGTGTACCCTGGGCCCTTCCCCATAAACTATAGTTATACTATACTTAATGTTATTCCCCATGTGGTGTACCCTGGGCCCTTCCCCATAAACTATAGTTATACTATACTTAATGTTATTCCCCACGTGGTGTACCCTGGGCCCTTCCCCATAAACTATAGTTATACTATACTTAATGTTATTCCCCACGTGGTGTACCCTGGGCCCTTCCCCATAAACTATAGTTATACTATACTTAATGTTATTCCCCACGTGGTGTACCCTGGGCCCTTCCCCATAAACTATAGTTATACTATACTTAATGTTATTTCCCCACGTGGTGTACCCTGGGCCCTTCCCCATAAACTATAGTTATACTATACTTAATGTTATTCCCCCACGTGATGTACCCTGGGCCCTTCCCCATAAACTATAGTTATACTATACTTAATGTTATTTCCCCATGTGGTGTACCCTGGGCCCTTCCCCATAAACTATAGTTATACTATACTTAATGTTATTTCCCCACGTGGTGTACCCTGGGCCCTTCCCCATAAACTATAGTTATACTATACTTAATGTTATTCCCCACGTGGTGTACCCTGGGCCCTTCCCCATAAACTATAGTTATACTAAATGTTATTTCCCCACGTGGTGTACCCTGGACCCTTCCCCATAAACTATAGTTATACTATACTTAATGTTATTCCCCCACGTGGTGTACCCTGGGCCCTTCCCCATAAACTATAGTTATACTATACTTAATGTTATTCCCCCATGTGGTGTACCCTGGGCCCTTCCCCATAAACTATAGTTATACTATACTTAATGTTATTTCCCCACGTGGTGTACCCTGGGCCCTTCCCGATAAACTATAGTTATAATATACTTAATGTTATTCCCCCATGTGGTGTACCCTGGGCCCTTCCCCATAAACTATAGTTATACTATACTTAATATGTTATTTCCCCACGTGGTGTACCCTGGGCCCTTCCCCATAAACTATAGTTATACTATACTTAATGTTATTTCCCCAGGTGGTGTACCCTGGGCCCTTCGCCATAAACTATAGTTATACTATACTTAATGTTATTCCCCCACATGGTGTACCCTGGACCCTTCCCCATAAACTATAGTTATACTATACTTAATGTTATTCCCCACGTGGTGTACCCTGGGCCCTTCCCCATAAACTATAGTTATACTATACTTAATGTTATTCCCCCACATGGTGTACCCTGGACCCTTCCCCATAAACTATAGTTATACTATACTTAATGTTATTCCCCCACGTGGTGTACCCTGGGCCCTTCCCCATAAACTATAGTTATACTATACTTAATGTTATTCCCCCACGTGGTGTACCCTGGGCCCTTCCCCATATACTATAGTTATACTATACTTAATGTTATTCCCCATGTGGTGTACCCTGGGCCCTTCCCCATAAACTATAGTTATACTATACTTAATGTTATTTCCCCACGTGGTGTACCCTGGGCCCTTCCCCATAAACTATAGTTATACTATACTTAATGTTATTTCCCCACATGGTGTACCCTGGGCCCTTCCCCATAAACTATAGTTATACTATACTTAATGTTATTTCCCCACGTGGTGTACCCTGGGCCCTTCCCCATAAACTATAGTTATACTATACTTAATGTTATTCCCCACGTGGTGTACCCTGGGCCCTTCCCCATAAACTATAGTTATACTATACTTAATGTTATTCCCCATGTGGTGTACCCTGGGCCCTTCCCCATAAACTATAGTTATACTATACTTAATGTTATTTCCCCACATGGTGTACCCTGGGCCCTTCCCCATAAACTATAGTTATACTATACTTAATGTTATTTCCCCACGTGGTGTACCCTGGGCCCTTCCCCATAAACTATAGTTATACTATACTTAATGTTATTCCCCATGTGGTGTACCCTGGGCCCTTCCCCATATACTATAGTTATACTATACTTAATGTTATTCCCCCACGTGGTGTACCCTGGGCCCTTCCCCATAAACTATAGTTATACTATACTTAATGTTATTTCCCCACGTGGTGTACCCTGGGCCCTTCCCCATAAACTATAGTTATACTATACTTAATGTTATTTCCCCACGTGGTGTACCCTGGGCCCTTCCCCATAAACTATAGTTATACTATACTTAATGTTATTTCCCCATGTGGTGTACCCTGGGCCCTTCCCCATAAACTATAGTTATACTATACTTAATGTTATTCCCCACGTGGTGTACCCTGGGCCCTTCCCCATATACTATAGTTATACTATACTTAATGTTATTCCCCCACGTGGTGTACCCTGGGCCCTTCCCCATAAACTATAGTTATACTATACTTAATGTTATTCCCCATGTGGTGTACCCTGGGCCCTTCCCCATAAACTATAGTTATACTATACTTAATGTTATTCCCCACGTGGTGTACCCTGGGCCCTTCCCCATAAACTATAGTTATACTATACTTAATGTTATTCCCCATGTGGTGTACCCTGGGCCCTTCCCCATAAACTATAGTTATACTATACTTAATGTTATTCCCCACGTGGTGTACCCTGGGCCCTTCCCCATGAACTATAGTTATACTATACTTAATGTTATTCCCCATGTGGTGTACCCTGGGCCCTTCCCCATAAACTATAGTTATACTATACTTAATGTTATTCCCCCACGTGGTGTACCCTGGGCCCTTCCCCATAAACTATAGTTATACTATACTTAATGTTATTCCCCATGTGGTGTACCCTGGGCCCTTCCCCATAAACTATAGTTATACTATACTTAATGTTATTCCCCATGTGGTGTACCCTGGGCCCTTCCCCATAAACTATAGTTATACTATACTTAATGTTATTCCCCCACGTGGTGTACCCTGGGCCCTTCCCCATAAACTATAGTTATACTATACTTCATGTTATTCCCCATGTGGTGTACCCTGGGCCCTTCCCCATATACTATAGTTATACTATACTTAATGTTATTCCCCCACGTGGTGTACCCTGGGCCCTTCCCCATAAACTATAGTTATACTATACTTAATGTTATTTCCCCACGTGGTGTACCCTGGGCCCTTCCCCATAAACTATAGTTATACTATACTTCATGTTATTTCCCATGTGGTGTACCCTGGGCCCTTCCCCATAAACTATAGTTATACTATACTTAATGTTATTTCCCCATGTGGTGTACCCTGGGCCCTTCCCCATAAACTATAGTTATACTATACTTAATGTTATTCCCCACGTGGTGTACCCTGGGCCCTTCCCCATAAACTATAGTTATACTATACTTAATGTTATTCCCCATGTGGTGTACCCTGGGCCCTTCCCCATAAACTATAGTTATACTATACTTAATGTTATTTCCCCATGTGGTGTACCCTGGGCCCTTCCCCATAAACTATAGTTATACTATACTTAATGTTATTCCCCACGTGGTGTACCCTGGGCCCTTCCCCATAAACTATAGTTATACTATACTTAATGTTATTCCCCATGTGGTGTACCCTGGGCCCTTCCCCATAAACTATAGTTATACTATACTTAATGTTATTCCCCCACGTGGTGTACCCTGGGCCCTTCCCCATAAACTATAGTTATACTATACTTAATGTTATTCCCCATGTGGTGTACCCTGGGCCCTTCCCCATAAACTATAGTTATACTATACTTAATGTTATTCCCCATGTGGTGTACCCTGGGCCCTTCCCCATAAACTATAGTTATACTATACTTAATGTTATTCCCCCACGTGGTGTACCCTGGGCCCTTCCCCATAAACTATAGTTATACTATACTTCATGTTATTCCCCATGTGGTGTACCCTGGGCCCTTCCCCATATACTATAGTTATACTATACTTAATGTTATTCCCCCACGTGGTGTACCCTGGGCCCTTCCCCATAAACTATAGTTATACTATACTTAATGTTATTTCCCCACGTGGTGTACCCTGGGCCCTTCCCCATAAACTATAGTTATACTATACTTCATGTTATTTCCCCACGTGGTGTACCCTGGGCCCTTCCCCATAAACTATAGTTATACTATACTTAATGTTATTTCCCCATGTGGTGTACCCTGGGCCCTTCCCCATAAACTATAGTTATACTATACTTCATGTTATTCCCCATGTGGTGTACCCTGGGCCCTTCCCCATAAACTATAGTTATACTATACTTAATGTTATTTCCCCATGTGGTGTACCCTGGGCCCTTCCCCATAAACTATAGTTATACTATACTTAATGTTATTTCCCCATGTGGTGTACCCTGGGCCCTTCCCCATAAACTATAGTTATACTATACTTCATGTTATTCCCCATGTGGTGTACCCTGGGCCCTTCCCCATAAACTATAGTTATACTATACTTAATGTTATTCCCCCACGTGGTGTACCCTGGGCCCTTCCCCATAAACTATAGTTATACTGTACTTAATGTTATTCCCCACGTGGTGTACCCTGGGCCCTTCCCCATAAACTATAGTTATACTATACTTAATGTTATTCCCCCATGTGGTGTACCCTGGGCTCTTCAAGAAGGACAAACAAACATTGTTTACTGACTGACTGACTGGGTGAAATGTTCTTTCATGTGCGCCCCGATCTTAGTCCTATTAATTTAAAATTAATACAACCTTGGAAATTGTACCCGAGAGTACACAATGATAGGCTGGATCAAATTAGTCCACAGCTACAAAAACGTAAATTCATTCTTTAGATTATTCTGGCCAGTGCGTAGATGTGTTTTGATGGACACAGCCAGTTAGCAACACATTGTTAACCATGCTTTGTACCATAAACAATAAACATCCGTTTAAATTTATTTTTTAAAGACTGGTTTCACATGCATTCAAATGTCTTTGACTTAACATTTCTCTGTAAAGAAACGCATGGAATTCCAGGACAGATTCAAAGAACATTAGAATGCCCTTCTAGAATGTTCTCTCTTCCTCAGGTCTTGACATGTATGCAGACACTCCCTATCACATAACAAACCAGCCAGAGAGGGAGAGGGTGGAGGGCGGCAGAGAATACAGTAACATCATTGTACAATAATACTGCTTTCACACAGGATTTACGGTATTTTACCGACAAACAAAAAAATTATATGTGCAATGTTTATATGACCCATTTAGAAACAGGACCATTTTTACCACATTCTTGCCTGTATAGCCTTTTCTACCTTCCGTGCGCATGCCGATGAGGACTGGTCGTAGTGGTGTGCAGATGTGGGTTTGGTCTATTTTAATAAATCCATTGAATATACACCATCAAAAATACATCCATTATTCATTTGCTTAGGCATGTACTTAAAAAATATATTTATAAAACAATAGAATGTCAAATGAATGACATCAAATAGTTCACTATTTTGTTAATTAAAACAGATAAAATACACCTACCCTGATCACAGTCAATGCATATTTTATATTAAGAATATAACGGAATAAAAGAGAAAAAAATACATCATATTTTCCTACACAACTTGTCATGGGAACTTAAACCTGTTGAGGGTAGGGGGCAGTATTTGCACGGCCGGATAAAAAACGTACCCGATTTAATCTGGTTATTACTACTGCCCAGAAACTAGAATATGCATATAATTATTGGCTTTGGATAGAAAACACCCTAAAGTTTCTAAAACTGTTTGAATGGTGTCTGTGAGTATAACAGAACTCATATGGCAGGCAAAAACCTGAGAAGATTCTGTACAGGAAGTGCCCTCTCTGACCATTCCTTGGGCTTCCTAGGGTCCCGTATGGCTCAGTTGGTAGAGCATGGTGTTTGCAACGCCAGGGTTGTGGGTTCGATTCCCACGGGGGACCAGTATGGAGAAAAAATGTATGAAATGTATGCATTCACTACTGTAAGTCGCTCTGGATAAGAGCGTCTGCTAAAATGTAAAATGGTTAAAATGGTTAAAATGGGCTTCTTGACTCTTTTTATTGAAAACTTAGGATCTTTGCTGTAACGTGACACTTCCTACGGCTCCCATAGGCTCTCAGAACCCGGGAAAAAGCTGAATGATGTCGAGGCAGCCCCTGGCTGAAAAACATTAGCGCCTTTGGTAAGTGGTCTATCAGAGGACAATGAGACTGAGGCGCGTGCACGAGGCGACCCCATGTTTTTATTTTCTCTCTCTTTGTACTAAAACACGGTTTCTCGATTGGAATATTATCGCTTTTTTACGAGAAAAATTGCAAAAAAATTGATTTTAAACAGCGGTTGACATGCTTCGAAGTACGGTAATGGAATATTTAGACATTTTTTGTCACGAAACGCGTCGGGCGCGTCACCCTTCTTTACCCTTTCGGATAGTGTCTTGAACGCACGAACAAAATACCGCTATTTGGATATAACTATGGATTATTTTGAACCAAACCAACATTTGTTATTGAAGTAGAAGTCCTGGGAGTGCATTCTGACGAAGAACAGCAAAGGTAATAACATTTTTCTTATAGTAAATCTGACTTTGGTGAGGGCTAAACTTGGTGGGTGTCTAAATAGCTAGCCCTGTGATGCCAGGCTATCTACTTAGAATATTGCAAAATGTGCTTTCACCGAAAAGCTATTTTAAAATCGGACATAGCGAGTGCATAGAGGAGTTCTGTATCTATAATTCTTAAAATAATTGTTATGTTTTTGGTGAACGTTTGTCGTGAGTAATTTAGTAAATTCACCGGAAGTTTGCGGGGGGTATGCTAGTTCTGAACGTCACATGTAAAAAGCTGGTTTTTGATATAAATATGAACTTGATTGATCAAAACATGCATGTATTGTATAACATAATGTCCTAGGTGTGTCATCTGATGAAGATCATCAAAGGTTAGTGCTGCATTTAGCTGTGGTTTGGGTTTATGTGACATTATATGCTTGTTTGAAAAATGGGTGTCTGATTATTTCTGGCTGGGTACTCTGCTGACATAATCTAATGTTTTGCTTTCGTTGTAAAGCCTTTTTGAAATCGGACAGTGTGGTTAGATTAACGAGAGTCTTGTCTTTAAAATGGTGTAAAATAGTAATATGTTTGAGAAATTGAAGTAATAGCATTTCTAAGGTATTTGAATAACGCGCCACGGGATTCCACTGGCTGTTACGTAGGTGGGACGAAATCGTCCCACTGGCCCTAGAGAGGTTTTTAACACTGTCATATAAAAAAAGTGATATTTTGAAACAGCCCTCATCTCTTTCCTAACCTCTGCTTTGTTAGGGAGCAGGGATAGGTTCTTCATCTCTTTCCTAACCTCTGCTTTGTTAGGGAGCAGCGGGTAGGTTCTTCATCTCTTTCCTAACCTCTGCTTTGTTAGGGAGCAGCGGGTAGGTTCTTCATCTCTTTCCTAACCTCTGCTTTGTTAGGGAGCAGGGATAGGTTCTTCATCTCTTTCCTAACCTCTGCTTTGTTAGGGAGCAGTGGGTAGGTTCTTCATCTCTTTCCTAACCTCTGCTTTGTTAGGGAGCAGGGATAGGTTCTTCATCTCTTTCCTAACCTCTGCTTTGTTAGGGAGCAGGGATAGGTTCTTCATCTCTTTCCTAACCTCTGCTTTGTTAGGGAGCAGTGGGTAGGTTCTTCATCTCTTTCCTAACCTCTGCTTTGTTAGGGAGCAGCGGGTAGGTTCTTCATCTCTTTCCTAACCTCTGCTTTGTTAGGGAGCAGCGGGTAGGTTCTTCATCTCTTTCCTAACCTCTGCTTTGTTAGGGAGCAGGGATAGGTTCTTCATCTCTTTCCTAACCTCTGCTTTGTTAGGGAGCAGTGGGTAGGTTCTTCATCTCTTTCCTAACCTCTGCTTTGTTAGGGAGCAGGGATAGGTTCTTCATCTCTTTCCTAACCTCTGCTTTGTTAGGGAGCAGGGATAGGTTCTTCATCTCTTTCCTAACCTCTGCTTTGTTAGGGAGCAGTGGGTAGGTTCTTCATCTCTTTCCTAACCTCTGCTTTGTTAGGGAGCAGCGGGTAGGTTCTTAAATTGAGAGTATCTTCATCGTGATACTGATAGATAATAATAACAATAATATTTTGTGTTCATATTTCACAACCTTGGAGGCTTTTTGGAGTTGCCTATAGGCGATCAGGCAAAATAATAGGTCTAGACTTGATTTGGGCTACGTTATTGCATTTTAAATGTCTTGGATCAGTAGCTAGGTTCCCATCCAAGTCCTAAAATACCCATACTTCCCATCCAAGTCCTAAAATACCCATACTTCCCATCCAAGTCCTAAAATACCCATACTTCCCATCCAAGTCCTTAATAACTCTGCTCCAGCTTTAAGCTAATTCTGTCATTCAGATTTTCATGTGAATATTCAAAAAAATCTGCATAGAAACAATATGGTCCCGTGTGGCTCAGTTGGTAGAGCATGGTGTTTGCAACGCCAGGGTTGTGGGTTCGATTCCCACGGGGGACCAGTACGGAAAAAACATGTATGAAATGTATGCATTCACTACTGTAAGTCGCTCTGGATAAGAGCATCTGCTAAATGACTAAAATGTAAATGTAAAATGTAAATATGCCATTTTCCCACCAGAGATGTTTCCATCAAATTGACTTGCAGAGGTAGAGCACATAAAAATACCTTTTGTATTTTTACAAAATATTTATTGGAAAGGAGCATCAAGCCTATAACCTTGCACTTTCACCAGCCTGGGAAGTTCACCATTTATTTCATCTGTTGCCTAATTTAAACTGAATGGTTTCCCGAGTCGTAGTGGGAGGACCATACAACATGTAATCGCATGACTTCAAGTTTACTTCGATTTGATGGTTATTATATCAATATTTGCGGATAAAACCGTTTCCACCAACATTTCAATGGGTTGTTGCCAGCACTGCCACTACCTGGGTGGGGGCACCCCACTGGAATTCCTGGTGTATTATGCGCTCCCATCCGGGGGCTTTGGCTTTGTAGGACCAACCCTGCCAGGCAGGCTCAGAACCTTGAGGGGGCTGTGCTGCTCTAGTAGGTCTCTGACCACATTTATCTTTCTGATTTGGCTGAGTATAGACTACTTACAGTAGGCCTATAAAACAGATAAGGACTTCTCCTTAGTGTATGGGTCTCTCTGGTGGGAGTCTAGGGTATAGGGTTGGGGACCGTTCCATCTTGATAGATTATATATATATCATTTATTTATTGTCCTATTTTAAAATGTATATCCCATATCTGCACAATATTGACATCTCTCTCTGTCACAACTCCTGCTCGCAGACACACATGGGCTCTGGCATTTTGCAACCATTTTCCTTTTTCACTCACTTAACTCCACACTTTTCCAAACACAAAAACACAGACACTCCACCTTCCTTCACAATACCACCAGCACATACCCACATACTGTGCCTTCTATGTCCTCTGTTTGCTGTGTTTTTATCCCTACCATGTTGATTCCTACCTAATTTCAGGCTTTTTGAGTCTTGTGTGCCAGTTCCTTATATTAAGATGTAGTATTTCAGTAAGTATCCTTTCTTCTAATTATGTCTTTTATCTCTTTTATAAATGCTATAAATAGATCAATACTAATTATTTTACAACATTCCCTATCTTGAATGATAAAGTATATTTGTACTTTATTTCTTTATCAGTTGTATTTTTTTTTCTGTTTTTTTTTATTATAATCCCTACCATGGCTAGTATTGGGTGTTCCATTATTCGACTCCTCTATGGGAACTTTGTAATATTTAGAAAGGCCATGGAGTAGTCTTGGTGTTTCAGAACAGTTGGTTATCAATATACAGTTTATCGACTACGAGAGCTACACGTTTCCCTTTTAATCTATTGATCATGAAGAGTGGGTACAGAACTTTGCACCGTTCTGTAATTTCCTTAGGAAACTGATCATTCATGCCTATTGTCGTGCCAGCGAGTCCAGGCTTTTAACCATTTATCTTTAAAGAATGCACATTTGGTAACGATTGGGCGCTCATATCTCTGTCTGAAACGTTGTTCGAGTTAGATTTTGTCGACAGTATCGCCTGGGATCCACACTTTCAGGATCTTCACCCTCATTTACTTTGATACCAGTAAGTAACAGATTTTCTCTCATAGATCTAGTCTGTATTTCAAGTAAGGCTTCTCTCAGAAACATATTCTCCTTTTTAAGTTCTTTAACTTTCATTTCAATAGTGTTGACTGTACCTTTTAGCTTGTTTGTTTCTTTAATTGAGAATTTTCCAGACCATTTGTGTTAATTATTAATTGCAGAAGAGCTAGTGGGATGGATGCACTCTGTGCTCTGGGTCATTAGACACCATTAGACATGCACCTGTCTGGGGAGTGGACACGACTGGTTATTCCTGTAACTGTGTTATGGCCTAATATGTGCTGTTGCTATGGTTACACCTCTTGGGTCTTTTCCAGAACATGGGTGTCCCTTTCAGAGGAGTTAGCAGGATGACATGTATGGTTATTTCTGTAAAGTTCCAAGGACTGTTGCTATGGTCCTACATGCATGAACCTGTCTTAAGGCGAGTACATGTCTGTATTTTTTAACTATTGGTGTGGCTCTACAGTTTCCATACCCTAATATGAAACTAGACTAAACTTAGCGCAAGGTAATAAGATAACGGTGGCTAAATGCCAGAGGAGATGAGTCATTAAGAGGAGTTACTATGGGTGTGACATAAGGAGGAAAAATGTATAAGAAGTATGTGCCAAGATTGGAAAGTGAGTTGTATTCACGAACCAGCTCGGCTTTTATTATGTTGTAATAAAAGTCTATTTGAACTCACAGGCTCTGGTATTTGAGAAGTATGATTGACTGAATATTTCCACGACACTTTCTCCTTTGTTGCAGCTTTGTGGTCACTCATCTCAAGGCTCGCCTTCCAACTCTTTTATATCTTTACTGACTAGTTTAAGTATGCCAAGTTTGTCATCTATCAACTTTAACAAGTCGGTTTCTACACTTACCATTCCCCGTTGGAGTAAAGCCTAAATTGTCTGTCGAGTAGTCTCGTTTTCTTTTGGGGCTTGGTTCTCCATGCTTACACTCTGACATGTTTTGGTGTTGACTGTGTTAGTAATATTGGTCGATACATTTCTCTAGCCTTATAATTTGTGTTGTGTTGTTTTCCAGATTGAAGGTTATTGCCCATGAGAACAGTATGTGGAGTGAAGTGCTGATATTTAGTCAAACTTACAGATATTGAATATTACCTTTTTATCTTGAGGCTATCTGCACCGCTGTGTTCAGTCCGCCATGACTGCAGGTACAGCATTAATGTTATAAGAAAGTAGTGTATATACTGTATTTGGCCTGGCGAAGCGGTTTTATGCGCTGACTGAATGGAAGCTGATAATTATGAGTTATTTACTCTGTTGGTCTCAGGAAGAAATTATCAGTCATCAATGTCCGATGGGCACAAATGTATCCAATACCGAGACAAGACCGAGAAGGAGAAGAGGAATTTTGATAGCATCCACTTCATCAGCAATAACCGAAGGTGAATGTCTGCCATTATTGTGTTTCCTAGAAACAGAAGAAGTTGTCTCCGGAAGTCTTCTACTTTCGGCTTACCACTCAAATGCGCCCAATAGCAACTCTACAGAGCGCCAATGGCTACAATGAATGTCTAAATGACATCCGGACCCTGTGAAGCTTAGTTGTGACTAGAGTGCAAGTACTATTTTTAGTAGCAGGTTAGGAGAGCATTTTAGCTAACCCTAACCTTTCCTAACCTTAACCTAAGTCTCTTAACCTGTCACGTTAATTATCCTAACCTGTTACGAAAAAGTAACTTCCGATCAGCTGTACTCCCTCTAGTCAGAACCGTGGAGCATTTTTGCCGACGTCTACTGACACCGGCCATATTCAACGGGTGTTGAGCGTTCGTAAATTCATCACTTATTCTGCACACTGGCACACTCAGACGAGTGCTCTGAAATCGGAGTAGATAGCCAGAGTGAATTTACGAACGCACCCATAGTGTCTCAAGAAAACACATGTTTTTGGGGGTTTTTATACTCTCAAACACCAAGTTGGGCTATTTTGAAATTAGGTATGCCTATGGCATCATCACTGTCAATCGTGAATGATAATTCTTCACGTTTTATCAGAGAAATGTATTAACTGCGTCTGCATGGCAATCGATTGAGGTCAATCAGTTTCATGGTAATATGCATGTAGATCTTCTTGAATAACTGTTTTGTGAGCGAATCAGAGCTGAGGGGTGTAATAAACTGTTTTGTCTAAATTACACTATAGTGTCTGGAAATATGATGACATCATATATGACATAAAGTAGTCAATTGTTTAGTAGGAAACTACTTTGCCAGCATTATCACATTGTCAAATGTACTTTAGACAGATGGCAATGTTGTCATTAGCTAGAAAAGTTAGTCAAAAATAGCTACCAATGCTAATGGTAGCTACTGTAGCTAAAATCCGGTGTCCTCCCCTCAATCTTAGCTAACGTTATATTGCATCTAATGTCAATCTGGCGACATCAAAAGGTTTTCATACAAAGGATTTGCCTCTTGAATGGCATTGTATTTCCAAGCCACTGTAATGCACTTATGATGAAATCTTAATCAGCGTTCATTGACGATGCATTGAGAAGAATGCTCAGTTGGGCATCAGTCCAAAACTAAAGTTTTAAAATAAGGCCCATTGTCGTGGCATTCATCCGCCACCATCACCTCATGTTTCAGCATGATAATGCACGGCCCCATGTCGCAAGGATCTGTACACAATTCCTGGAAGCTGAAAATGTCCCAGTGCTTCCATGGCCTGCATATTCACCAGACATGTCAACACCCATTGAGCATGGTTGTGATGCTCTGGATCTACGTGTACGACAGCGTGTTCCAGTTCCCGCCAATATCCAGGAACTTAGCACAGCCATTGAAGAGGAGTGGAACAACATTCCACAAGCCACAATCAACAGCCTGATCAACTCTATGTGAAGGAGATGTGTCGCGCTGCATGAGGCAAATGGTGGTCACACCAGATACTGACTGGTTTTAGGATCCATGCCCATACCTTTTTTTTAAGCTATCTGTGACCAACAGATGCATATCTGTATTCCAGTCATGAGAAATCAATAGATTAGGACCTAATGAATTTATTTCAATTGACTGATTTCTTTATGCGAACTGTTACACAGTAAAATCGTTGCAATTGTACCATGTTGCATTTATATTTTTGTTCAGTGTAGTTTTACTGTGACCATGGAACCTTTGGGCCCGTATAGTTCCCACCAAAACTCTAATGACAAACACCGTACAAGAGCTTTTATACCCGAGCCCTAAGTTTAGTGTTGTACACTTTTAGTAATTACTATATCCTATGGGAGCAGTCAGAACATTTTGGATACCGAAGTTGAAAATAGGTCTAAAAATATGACTTTCCAGACCAGAGGCACACATTTACTACAAAAAAATTACCAGATATACCACATTGGTACACATTGTTGAAATTAGGACAGGGATTGGTGTGTTTTACTTTGTTTTACTGTGCCAAAACCAACTGGAATATGGGCTTTATGCTTCAAGTTACCCTTTTGAAATGTCGAATTCCATACAAGTGTCAACTTTCCGTAAAGAAAAAAGCACACTTGAAGCGAATGTAAACATTTAATTTAACTGATTCTATCATAGAGCAGTTGAACAAGAGATAGGAAAGTTTAGGATGAAGGGGATAAAGTTGATGTTGCCTGGCAACGTGGGATTGGTGCCAACAGCAAAGCATCTTCCTCTAATGTATCCTGGAGCGAGAGATAGCATGTGGCAGTGGAGGGGTCATTCACATGATGTGAAAGCGATTCAGTATTCTAACACACAGGTAACAAGGAAATGACCTGATGTGGACACCAATTCAGAGGCAAACTACTGTATGTGAAGGTGTCTAGGGGTCATGTATTGGTAATACCACACAACATGAGAAAGAGACACTTTGAGAACATCATGCCAAACAGGAAGTGTAAAAAGGGGCTTTCTTTGAAGGACCGATAAGGAGAGGGTCTCGGCTGAGGTCCAAGCATTCTGATTCTCATTTTGTAGCAGGTTGAGGGACTAACGTTAGCTCACTTCCACAAGCTATCTACTACTAGCTAGCATGAGGGACTAACTTACTTCCACTAGCTAGCATGACTATAGTCAGTAGGAAGATGGGGCTAGCTAGTGAGTCAGCCTGCTAGCTAGTCAGTTAGCCAGCTTGCTAGCAAGCCAGCAGTAACATTAGCCAGCTAACGAGTGGCGCAGCGGTCTAAGGCACTGCATCTGTGCTAGAGGCGTTACTACAGACCCTGGTTCGATTCCAGGCTGATTGGGAGTCCCATAGGGCGGCGCACAATTGGCCCAGCGCCGTCCGGGTTAGGGTTTTGCCGGGGTAGGCCGTCATTGTAAATAAGAATTTGTTCTTTACTGACTTGCCTAGTTAAATAAAGGTTAAATAAAAATCCTCTAGATGGAGGGCTACTACCAAACCAGCACTACTGTTTTGGTGAGTATATTAAACTATACACATTGACATTTATTCTGAAAAAAAATAATCCAAAAAGCAAACTGTTGTGGTTTAGAGATTTTTATACTCCAGTTTAAAGGAATATGATTAGTGTATAGCAATGTGACTTGTATTAACACTATTTCACAATGATTAACATTGTGTTAACACCATTTCACACCAAAAATTTGAAGGGAAAAAAAACAGACCTCTTAACCATTCACTATCGATCACTTATATAGTTCAGATTAAATCATGTGGTGTGATGAACCAATAACAAAGGGGGAAATGCAGAGAAACAATTTGGCAATAAGTATTTATATTGTCATTATGGAGACACCTGTTGGATAAATGTGTAAACTCTTCTTTTTTACTCTTTATTCAGTTTTACACACAACACAAAACAATATAAATATTATACTCAACTAGAAAAAATACAAATAAAAAATAGCTTTAAAGATACCGTACTTTAGACAAGTTAAACACACCGGGCAGAAGGCTACAGAGGTTAAAGGGCAATCTGTAGTACAGGGACAGAGCAGACACGTCACCATTGTTCCTGTAAACAGACAAGGGATAGGGGTGGAGAAATGTAACCACTCACAATCAGTCATGGCCACAGACCAACCATCCACTGGACCAAAAAGAAAGTTTACAGTGCTTTAAAAAAAATGGTTTGATAATAATAATTTTATGTAAGCGTGAACAAAAAAAAACAGGGCAAAACAAGCTCACATTTTAGTCTCTGGCCGGGCAAGATGAACAAGGAATCCGCAGGTCACAATCAATAAGCACATCATCAACCTTAATGCCCCCCCCCCCCCAAAATAAAACCACTGCTCCTCCAGCCCTTAAGTCACAGGGGAGTCAAATACAGACTTATTTTTGTTTTAATATGAATTCCATCAGAGGATGGACTGTTTTACAATAAGACCGGAATGGAGTCCAAGCCTCATAAAACAGTTTGGGGTTCCCACGTGTATTGAATTGCATTTTTTCTAGTTTCAGAGAGCACAACACATTTCTCACCCAATATTTATAAGATGGGGGAGCTGCCATATTCCAGTTCTGGAGTATTAGCCGTCTAGCTAAAAGAGTTGTATAAGCAACAGTGTCCAACTGAATTCTTGACGGGGGGACTTATGGGCTGTTCTCCAAAAAGGGCTGTAAGGGGAGACTGCTCTATAACAGTGTCATATACGTATATCAGAGGAACATTTAAATATTAATTCCCAGAAACCTGACAGTTTATGACAGGCCTTCCCTGTAGCTCAGTTGGTAGAGCATGGTGTTTGCAATGCCAGGGTTGTGGGTTTGATTCCCATGGGGGGCCAGCACAGAAAAAAAATGTGTGAAATGAAATGTATGCATTCACTACTGTAAGACGCTCTGGATAAGAGCGTCTGCTAAATGACTAAAATGTAAATGTAAAAATAACATATGCAACAGCGTGGCTGGGCGAACTCCTCTCTTGATGCTGTAAAAACATTTTGGGTTAGTTTTCAGGCCTTGTGGCTAGGTTTTGAGTGGTCATTGGGCTACAATTTTTATCTTGACCTGGCAACACTGAACACAGAAATTATTTGTTTGTGTGACAGAAAGATATAAATAGTAATGTTAGCTAAAATTCTTAACTTATTATGAACTTAGCATGCCAATAGAACGAACTCTACAAAAATGTAACAATGTTTGCTTGCACTACCTAGCTTTTTATTTAACCTTTATTTAACTGATCCCCATACAAGTTGGTGCTGCTGCCATTCCCCATCACCACATAACAGAGACAGAGTTAAAGGAACAGACAGAGATCTAATGAGGGATGTGTTAGAGAAACAGGAGGAATGAGACTTTACAGACGACTACAGGAAGTGTCTGTGTGTAGACTCAAAAATAACGCTTGTAAAAAAAAAGTTACTCACCCTGCTTTTTTTCTTGTGTTTTTGGTGTGATTTGAGAGAGTTTCTTACTGTGGTATCTTATCACCACACACAGCTGCTTCTTGGCTGTGACATCATTCCCAGTGTCCTTTAATTAGTTATTCATGCACTGCAGGCCCTTCACGAGCCCTGTGCATTTTGTTCTGTGGATATTGATTCCTTTCTTTGCAATGTCTTCAACAACACATCCCAGGCGATCTACAGTTGCAATGCTGGAGTTTGTGCATGAGAAATAAGATCGGCATGGTGGGCTCGCATTTCTGATTTGCAATACTTTACAGCAAGTTTTTTGATCTCCTGGGATGCTCTTAATCCCTTCCTTTTATACCCCGTTCTCTTTACCAGTCTTGTAATATTTTGTCAATTTACCTGGTATTCTGACAGTAGAATCGTGTCTAAATAAAATCACATTTTATTGGTCACATGCAGATGTTATTTCGAGTGTAGCGAAATGCTTGTGCTTCTACTTTCAACAGTGCAGTAATATCTAACAAGTAATCTAACAAATTCACAACTACCTTATACACACAAATCTAAGTAAAGGAATGGGATATGAATATATACATGTAAATATATGGATGAGCGATGACAGAGCGGCATAGGCAAGATGCAATATATGGTATAAAATACAATATATACATATGAGATGAGTAATGCAATACATGTAAACATGATTAAAGTGGCATTATTTAAAGTGACTAGTGATCCATGTATTAAAGTGGCCTTTGATATCAAGTCTGTATGTTGGCAGCAGCCTCTGTGTTAGTGATGACTGTTTAACAGCCTGATGGCCAGTAAACTAGCATGTCAAATCGGGTTCATTGATCTGTCATCACCTCTGCACGTTGCTCTCTCTCTCCTCTGACTTCAACTTTCTGGCCAATGCTAGCTAGCTACATACCCAGAGAGAAAGCACATTGTTCGATCCTCTCTCCAAAGCTGTTGGATAATTATTACTCAATTTCTCTGCCTTGTTGTGTTGCCTGTAATAATTGTTAAGACTGGGGGCGGTCAGGATACAAAGAATGAAGCAAAGAATCATTTTGAGGGGGAAGTATGTAGCTAACGTAAACTCATTCACTCATCGCGCTGGTCCGTACAATTAACCTTATTTCAGCGCCCCCAAAAAACGTAATACTTCCAGATCAACTGTAATATCAATACCAATGTAAAGCACAATTTCTCCCCTTTCCAACAAAATAAATGACGAGACCTTCATGATGCCCATCTCTGCATGATTCAAGAAGGCAATGAGCTCCGTCGGGTCTTTTTTACAAATGGCGGGTGGGGAAGCTAAACCTATTGCATGCTAGTGAGAAGGAGAGCTGTCATGTGGGGAAACGGCTTTTTTCACTCGATCTGTCCAACTTATCACCTTATCGCCTCTAAAATGTAAATAAAACACAAAGAGTATATAACGTGTCATTACATACCTATTTGAAGATTTGTGTCGAATTTGAATCTGGTTTTTAGGGCGGCGCTAAAGTGATCTTCAGAAGTAAACAGCGGCTTTTGAGAGTCATGATAGCTTGCAGTGATGATGCAAAAAAGGACTCGGTATCCCCCCTTACCCGGTCCCTGTCCCTTTCTTGTTTTTAAATTGTGAGAGAAGGGCTACACCTGGTGGAGAGAGGTTGTAAGACAGAATTAGTTGCTTTATGCGTGCTGTACGTTACGCCATGACACGTCACGATGTAACATACAGCGTCAGAGGGGTCAGTTTTTTCTCCTTTTCTCCAATACTATAGAGCCATTACCATGTCAATCAACGCTTGAATAGAAATGTAGTTCACACCCCGATTTTGATGTCAACACAGTTGCTACAGTTCCATTAGTTTTCTTTGCAGCCCCGTTTGAGTGTCGCGGTTGCGCACATTTGTACGGAATGGGGTTAGCGTACGTTAGCTAGTGCTGCTGTTCGTTGTTGACCCTCACAGGACTTCATGATGTGAGCGCGTGCTGCTCTCTCACTGACATGACTCAGCTGAACTGCTTGCAGCAGCAAAAGCGCTCTGTCTCAGCCATATGAGGGGTGATAAGTGCCAGAATTAAGCCTAGGCAACCACCTGTCGCCTACCATGGAATGTCTGACTGACATGACATGATACTAACGTCTGCGTGACGCCTGCGTGTAACTAACATGTCGTCATACCAACGCCTTATTTCCTGTTATCGCTAATGGCCTAGAAAAGATGATGACCAATCTATAGGTAATCTGTCTTTCCCTCAACACCTCATGGTATGTTATCTTATCTCACTATATACAGATCTAAATGTTGTTAGCCAATCACAGACTGTTGTTACCAGTTCCCAGTAGCCTACATCAGACAACCAGTAAGAGTTGTGTCCGTGGCGTTCAGTCGAATAGAGTTCATATGCCTTCCCGGCGGGTCTGTGCTATTCGGGACCCTTGGGATGTCCCTACCTCGATCAAGTATATCATGTCAAATGGTTAAGTTTAGTGTTAAGTGTTATAATTTAGGGTTCAGGGTAGGGACGTCCCAAGGAATCCGGATAGCAGTGACCGTTCATACAAGTGAGAGATGGGCTCGGCGGTGACACAGACGTTCATTTGTTTGTTTTTTTACAAGCAGTAGACGTCATTTTTGAGAGTTAATGCCCCAGATAGTTTCCTTCGAGACGATGAAAATAATTACCAAGATGTCCTTGATCTGATTGAGGAGTAGGTAGGCTATATTTAAATTGTGATATCGTTAGGAAATATTTAGGCCTACTGTGTTGAAAAGGCAAATCCTTTTTGTTGATAACGTATTGTCGAAAGCACGTAGGCAATATTATTTACTGTGTCGATAGGGCAGTAGGATAGTGTATAATAATAACGTAATTTTATGTTAGTATTATTTATTTCATGGATTAAATTGTAAAAGAAAATATGCACATGTGATGCTATAGGATATTTTACATTGTAATACACTACTCCTACATGCCATTGTACTATAGGATATATACATATTTTACATTGTAATACACTACTCCTACATGCCATTGTACTATAGGATATATACATATTTTACATTGTAATACACTACTCCTACATGCCATTGTACTATAGGATATATACATATTTTACATTGTAATACACTACTCCTACTTGCCATTGTGTGCTGGAGCTATGGGTTTATTTTTCCACTGTCACTAGGCCTATACATTTACATTCGAACTGAATTGAATGGGGGATGCATAAGTACTTTTTACTGAAGGGAAATGTGGTACAACATACGACTTTGATCAAAGACCTAAATTCATGCCTGACAAGACCAATGCAATCATAACGCTATCCTAATATAGTGTGGATACAGGAGTAGCCTATTCTACAACAATGTAACTGTATGTACTAGTATTATTTATCTAATTGATAAATTAAATTGTAAATGTGGATGGGTACGCTATTTCATTCAATGATTACGGTATTGTACAAGGTAGAGACAGGAGTGGTCTATAGTCTACAATAATGATGTCATTGAATGTGCTATACTATAATTTATTGAATTGATGAATTAATGAAATTGGAAATGGGGATGGGTAGATCACTTCATTCAGTGAATATTGAATGTCTTGCTATCTCTGGGAGTATGTTAATGAAGGCTTTTCAGCTGTTGAACTATGTCAATGTCGAACTCATTTCTAAATCTATCTATCTTTTAGTCAAGAAGTGATGAGTCAGAGCAACCAATCAGCTTCACTGCAGCTGTTCTACCCCCCACCCACACTGCTCTCCCTCCACAAGCAACCACATCCTCTTCTCCTGTTCAACTCATTTGCCGCCACACTAGAAAGGACTGTACATACATACCCCTGTGCCCATCTCATTGCAACATGATCAATCCAAGGCCTCAACTGGACGCCTAAAATGTGAGAAATGTAAACGAGATGCTACAGTTATATGTGGGGGTGGGGGGAGGGGGGTCAGCGGAAGAATCATTTTAGGTTGTAGATAGCATCTTTTTTCTGAGTATAGGCCTATACTGCAGTGGTTGTTCTGTGGTTTTCTTTTTCTTTTTTTTCTGTAACAGGCTCTGTGTGTCTCTGGAGGATCTACCAAGATAGCTAATCATTGCATCACCGACTCGGTATGACTATAATGAACATGTCTAACTTGCACCTTTATGCAATTATTAAGAGACTAGATACAAATAGCTAATCCTGGCAACCAATGTTCTAGCATTAATTAACTGAGGCAAGCAGATCAGAGATTTCAAGGTGGTACCCAAGAATATGCTACAGTATAGTGTAAATATCAACTACCAATAGACCTAAATTATAAGCATTTAGTCAATCAAAGAATTCCTCTGTAAAACTAGGAATGCAGTTACTCTATTTAACTAATAGGATGAAATAATTTAGACTCAAACAATTATAGTGTACATGAAATACATTATACATTACTGATCAACAGAGTATATGACTATCACCAATAGGCTAAAACAACATGGTAACACAATTCATAATAATCTCTAAGAGAAAACACAATGTATGTCTGATACACACAGGAGCTTGGTAGCAAGTTCTCAAAGTATGAACAAATTCACTGTCCTTTTAACCAAATTCAAGGGGATGGGTAGGTCACTGGCACCACCCGGCCAGGTCTCTGACCTCCTCCCTATAGGCTGTCTCGTCGTTGTCGGTGATCAGGCCTACCACTGTTGTGTTGTCTGCAAACTTAGTGATGGTGTTGGAGTCATACCTGGCCATGCAGTCGTGGGTGAACAGGGAGTACAGGAGGGGACTAAGCATGCACCCCTGAGGGGCTCCAGTGTTGAGGATCAGCGTGGCAGATGTGTTGCTACCTACCCTCACCACCTGGGGGCAGCCCGTCGGGAAGTCCAGGATCCAGTTGCAGAGGGAGGTCTTTAGTCCCAGGGTCCTTAGCTTAGTGATGAGCTTTGAGGGTACTGTGGTGTTGAACGCTGAGCTGTAATCAATGAATAGCATTCTCACGTAGGTGTTCTTTTTGTCCAGGTGGGAAAGGGCAGTGTGGAGTGCAATAGAGATTGCATCATCTGTGGATCTGTTTGGATGGTATGCAAATTGGAGTGGATCTAGGGTTTCTAGGATAATGGTACTGATGTGAGCCATTACCAGCCTTTCAAAGCACTTCATGGCTGTGGATGTGAGTGCTACGGGTCTGTAATCATTTAGGCTGTTTGCCTTAGTGTCCTTGGGCACAGGGACTATGGTGGCCAGCTTGAAACATGTTGGTATTACAGACTCAATCAGGGACATGTTGAAAATGTCAGTAAAGACACCTGCCAGTTAGTCAGCACATGCCCAGAGTACACGTCCTGGTAATCCGTCTGGCCCCGCGGCCTTGTGAATGTTGACCTGTTTAAAGGTCTTACTCACGTCGGCTACGGAGAGCGTGATCACACAGTCGTCCGGAACAGCTGATGCTCTCACGCATGCCTCAGTGTTGCTTGCCTCGAAGTGAGCATAGAAGTGATTTAGCTCATCTGGTAGGCTCGTGTCACTGGTCAGCTCGCGGCTGTGCTTCCCTTTGTAGTCTGTAATAGTTTGCAAGCCCTGCCACATAAGATGAGCGTCGGAGCCGGTGTAGTACGATTCAATCTTAGCCCTGTATTGGCGCTTTGCCTGTTTGAGGGTTTGTCGGAAGGCATAGCAGTATTTCTGATAAGCTTCCGGGTTAGAGTCTCGCACCTTGAAAGCGGCAGCTCTACCCATTAGCTCAGTGTGAATGTTGCCTGTAATCCATGGCTTCTGGTTGGGGTATGTACGTACAGTCACTGTGGGGACAACGTCCTCGATGCACTTATTGATAAAGCCAGTGACTGATGTGGTGTACTCTCAATGCAATCGGAAGAATCCCGAAACATGTTCCAGTCTGTGATAGCAAAACAGTCCTGTAGTTTAGCATCTGCTTCATCTGACCAGTTTTTTATAGACCGAGTCACTGGTGCTTCCTGCTTTAATTTTTGCTTGTAAGCAGGAATCAGGAGGATAGAATTGTGGTCAGATTTACCAAATGGAGGGCAAGGGAGAGCTTTCTACACGTCTCTGTGTGTGGAGTACAGGTGATATAGAATGTGTGTGTCACAGATGTGTGTGTTTATATGGGATCATCCAATTGTGAAACATGAATAAAAATGAATCTTCGAATTAAATTATTGTATTGTTTTTTGTTTGTGTGTGTGTGTGTGACGAACACGATTAGGGATTAAAGCACTAGCCTAACCAAGCCTGTTAACGTTAGCTAGCTACTACTAGTGTTTTTGCTGCAAACTTTTTTCACACAAGTGCAAATCTGGCTGGTCAGGGATGGAACCAGGGACTGGAAGAATCTGTGCTTTCTCCTCAGCTCACATGAGATGTCGCATGACCACCTAGATAGTTTCCAGAGGTGGAAGGAGCTGGAGATCAGGCTGGTGTCCAAGCAAACTATCGATGCCCAAGCCCAACGGGCTATTGACGGAGAGAATCTCCACTGGCAGCAGGTGCTGCAGAGGCTCATAGCCCTGATACGCATAATGGCCACCCAGAACATTGCGTTATGTGGTACCACGGACAGGCTCAACGAGCCAAATAATGGGAACTTTATGAAGTTTGTGGAAATGCTGGGTATCTTTGATGGAATCATGAAGGAGCATGTAAGGAGAGTGCACTCCAAAGAAACACATGTGCACTACCATGGTAAAAGAATCCAGAATGAAATCATTGACATGCTGGCACAAGATATCCAGCAGACAGTGTGCAATGATCTAAAAGCAGCCAAATATTTTTCTATAATTTTGGACTGCACACCAGACAAGATCAAAACAGAGCAGATGACCATGGTGGTGCGTTTTGTTTCAACCGAGGATGATGGGTCAGTGCGCACGAGAGAGCACTTCCTGGAGTTGAGTGAAATGCTTGACACAACGGGGGCGGGCATGACCGAGTTGCTCATCTCAAAACTACAGAAACATGGCATCGCCATCATGGACATGAGAGGGCAGGAGTATGACAACGGGGCGAAAATGCGTGGGAGGCACAGCGGCGTTCAAAAGAGAGTGTAGGATATCAATCAGAGTGCCTTTTTTGTGCCAAGCAGCGCGCACTCGCTGAACCTGGTTCTCTCTGATGCAGCATCGTGTTGCTTGGAGGCGGCTGAGTTATTTTTTAACACCATCCAAGAGATTTATACATTTGTATCCGGATCTACACACCGCTGGGACATGCTGAAAGAGCACGTAAAAGATGGACTCACAGTGAAACCCCTCATCGCCACGAGATGGGAGAGCCGGGTGGAGGGTTTGTTGCCCTGAGAGTTCTCCCACTCCCGGTGACAGTGGCAAGTGGAGAGCGCACATTCTCCAAGCTCAAACTCATCAAAAACTGCCTGCGCTCTACTGTGAGTCAAGAGAGACTCAAAGGACTCGCCACCATATCAATTGAGCACAAGTTGTCTTACAAAATCAACCTCCAAGAGGCAGTGCATGCTTTTGCTGCCTGGAAGGCCAGGCGAGTCAACTTGTCTGAATAGAAGGTTAGCGTTGATCGTACACTCGCATTCATTTGTGAGATTACTCAATTATCTATCACCTGTTTGCTTTGTATTTTTTTTTATTGAAATAGAGCGAGATTAGGATGTAGTCTTTCTCTCTATCTCTCTCTGCCTCTCTCAGATGATTTGATTTCAGGACCATGGACAGCTACCGAGAGAACATCGCTGACTTGCAATGCAGCGTCAAAGAAGAGGAAAGAGGCCACTTTAGGCAGAGACAAAATAAATAAATGGTGAAACTGATGTTGGTCAATCAAATTCGATATGTAAATAAACAAAATTCGTTAAGGCTGGGTCATTGATTGACAAAAAGCTTATTTTACACTGCTCCAGCTCTCGTTTCTAAAGCTACAATTATCTCACTCTTTTTTTTTTTTTTTTTTTACAGCTCTACAGGAATATTAAAATATTTGTTAAATGTGTTATATAAAAGTGTTATTTTATTGTAACAGTTGTGGGGTCGTGCCATGTGTGATAACAGGTATCATATCATTAGTTTGAAACTCTGTTTCCTACTATAGGCAGCTGGCTGCATAGTGATAGCAACATTGTAACTCTCCGATGCAGGGGATAAAGTAAAATTCCCTTCGGCCTGGAGATCTCCTATATGTGCATGTGTGCACCAACATTTGTTATGGTGCATAATCATAGAGTTACATATATAATTGGAGCTTATTTCTTCTTATTTCAAAAAATAAGTGGTAAGCCTTTGATAGACACAATTATCCTATCCATAGATGTTGGTATAGCCAAATACTCCAATACTGTTGCATGCACTGATTAAATACCTCCGTGTCTGGGAAGGGTTTGGTGTGTTTGTTGTGTTCAACCTCCAGTATTTATGCTGCATTAGTTTATGTGTTGGGGGCTAGGGTCAGTCTGTTATATCTGGAGTATTTTTCTTGTCTTATCCGGTGTTCTGTGTGAATTTAAGTATACTCTCCAATTCTCTTTCTTTCCCTCTCTCTTCTCTCGGAGGACTTGAACCCTAGGACCATGCCTCAGGACTACCTGGCTTGATGACTCCTTGCTGTCTCCAGTCCACCTGGCCGTGCTGCTGCTCCAGTTTCAACTGTTCTGCCTGCAGCTATGGAACACTGACCTGTTCACCGGACGTACTACCTGTCCCAGACCCGCTGTTTTCAAATATCTAGAGACAGCAGGAGCAGTAGAGATACTCTGAATGATCGGCTATGAAAAGCCAACTGACATTTACTCCTGATGTGCTGACCTGTTGCACCCTCGACAACCACTGTGATTATTATTATTTGACCCTGCTATGAACATTTGAACATCTTGGCCATGTTCTGTTATAATCTTCACCCGGCACAGCCAGAAGAGGACTGGCCACCCCTCATAGCCTGGTTCCTCTCTAGGTTTCTTCCTAGGTTCTGGCCTTTCTAGGGAGTTTTTCCTAGCCACCGTGCTTCTACACCTGCATTGCTTGCTGTTTGGGGTTTTAGGCTGTACAGCACTTTGTGACATCAGCTGATGTAAGAAGGGCTTTATAAATACATTTGATTTGGTTCTGACTAAATACCTCCGTGTCTGGGAAGGGTTTGGTGTGTTTGGTTCTGATTAAATACCTCCGTGTCTGGGAAGGGTTTGGTGTGTTTGGTTCTGATTAAATACCTCCGTGTCTAGGAAGGGCTTGGTGTGTTTGGTTCTGATTAAATACCTCAGTGTCTGGGAAGGGCTTGGTGTGTTTGGTTCTGATTAAATACCTCAGTGTCTGGGAAGGGTTTGGTGTGTTTGGTTAAAACCAGGGATCGAATTGAGTGAGGAAAGGGCAAAAAGGATATCTATTGTTTGTTTTATATTTTTTTTAATAAATACATAAAACTTATCCAGATGATATATTACGTGTTCTATAACAATGCTTCAATCGGTGATGCCTTATGGTAGAAACAAGCTCTGAAATGCCCGCGAAAGATGTGACTCCGATGCATATGGGGATATATTGATTCCTCTCTGACATTCTGAAGCTGAGCTGCAGCCTATAATATTCCAGGAGATAAAAAAAATTGACTTTGCTATTCTGTCCCTATTAATTGAGCTTTTCTCTTTCTGAAAAGAGATGTTTGTTTAAACGCAGGCAGCTTTTAGGGAAGCACTGTTATTGTTGGGTCATGCAACGGACTAGTAGCTAGCAGTTTACATTTTTCTGCGTTGGTAGAGCCTCTGTCTGGGTGGAAAGTGCCATGCTTAGATTCATGAGGATGTCTAATATGTAGTTATTTGCAAACAGCGTTGCAGACAAGATACTCTGGTTTGACATTGAGAAATATTTTTGTCTCGCCTAGGGCGGCAGAATGTCCAGGACCGGCCCTAACTAGGTGCCTTTGCTAGACAGACACACAGACAGAGAGAGAGAGTGGTGGAGAGTGAGAAAGATGAATGGAAGCGAGAGTGAAAGAGAGAGGTGGAAAGAGAGTGAAAGACAGAGAGAGATGGGGGAGAGAAATAGAAAAAGACAGTCGTGGAAAATTACTTAGACTTGAGTATTTCAACAACTCTTATCTTCAAACTTGTTAGGCAATCACATGTACCTAGAGGGGAAGAATGGCCAGACACATAGGAGGGTGATTTTCACTGAGGAGAAGGAGGCTGTGCTGATCGAGATGCATGCTGGCCATTTCGGAGTGAAGCGCATGATTGTCAAAATCAACTTACGCTTCTTCTGGCGGGGGATTGTCAAGGATGAGGACAGCTGGGCAAGTGAATTTTTTTGTTTGTTTATTGTTCACATTCTATTATATCTGAAATTATTATGATTTCAAGAATGTCATATCAGAGAGAACACAATGTTTCAATTTGTCACCTTGTGCTTAAAGGTCAGTACCTGTGTCACGTTGTTGTGAATGATTTGGGAGACAGGTGCAGGAATGCGTAATAGGGTTTTTTATTACTCCAAATTACAGCGTGCCATGTAAAGGCACGAGGATGAAGACCAAACAAACACTATACAACACACAGGGTTGAAACAAAAGAGCGAGGAGTACCTCGAATAAATAACACTAGTGTACAATGATACAGTGAGGGGAAAAAAGTATTTGATCCCCTGCTGATTTTGTATGTTTGCCCACTGACAAAGAAATTATCAGTATATAATTTTAATGGTAGGTTTATTTGAACAGTGAGAGACAGAATAACAACAACAAAAATCCAGAAAAACTCATGTCAAAAATGTTATAAATTGATTTGCATTTTAATGAGGGAAATAAGTATTTGACCCCCTCTCAATCAGAAAGATTTCTGGCTCCCAGGTGTCTTTTATACAGGTAACGAGCTGAGATTAGGAGCACACTCTTAAAGGGAGTGCTCCTAATCTCAGCTCGTTACCTGTATAAAAGACACCTGTCCACAGAAGCAATCAATCAATCAATCAGATTCCAAACTCTCCACCATGGCCAAGACCAAAGAGCTCTCCAAGGATGTCAGGGACAAGATTGTAGACCTACACAAGGCTGGAATGGGCTACAAGGCCATCGCCAAGCAGCTTGGTGAGAAGGTGACAACAGTTGGTGCGATTATTCGCAAATGGAAGAAACACAAAAGAACTGTCAGTCTCCCTCGGCCTGGGGCTCCATGCAAGATCTCACCTCGTGGAGTTGCAATGATCATGAGAACGGTGAGGAATCAGCCCAGAACTACACAGGAGGATATTGTCAATGATCTCAAGGCAGCTGGGACCATAGTCACCAAGAAAACAGTTGGTAACACACTACGCCGTGAAGGACTGAAATCCTGCAGCGCCCGCAAGGTCCCCCTGCTCAAGAAAGCACATATACATGCTCGTCTGAAGTTTGCCAATGAACATCTGAATGATTCAGAGGACAACTGGGTGAAAGTGTTGTGGTCAGATAAGACCAAAATGGAGCTCTTTGGCATCAACTCAACTCGCCGTGTTTGGAGGAGGAGGAATGCTGCCTATGACCCCAAGAACACCATACCCACCGTCAAACATGGAGGTGGAAACATTATGCTTTGGGGGTGTTTTTCTGCTAAGGGGACAGGACAACTTCACCGCATCAAAGGGACAATGGACGGGGCCATGTACCGTCAAATCTTGGGTGAGAACCTACTTCCCTCAGCAGGGCATTGAAAATGGGTCGTGGATGGGTATTCCAGCATGACAATGACCCAAAACACATGGCCAAGGCAACAAAGGAGTGGCTCAAGAAGAAGCACATTAAGGTCCTGGAGTGGCCTAGCCAGTCTCCAGACCTTAATCCCATAGAAAATCTGTGGAGGGAGCTGAAGGTTCGAGTTGCCAAACGTCAGCCTCGAAACCTTAATGACTTGGAGAAGATCTGCAAAGAGGAGTGGGACAAAATCCCTCCTGAGATGTGTGCAAACCTGGTGGCCAACTACAAGAAACGTCTGACCTCTGTGATTGCCAACAAGGGTTTTGCCACCAAGTACTAAGTCATGTTTTGCAGAGGGGTCAAATACTTATTTCCCTTATTAAAATGCAAATCAATTCATAACATTTTTGACATGCGTTTTTCAGGATTTTTTTGTTGTTATTCTGTCTCTCACTGTTCAAATAAACCTACCATTAAAATTATAGACTGATCATTTCTTTGTCAGTGGGCAAACGTACAAAATCAGCAGGAGATCAAATACTTTTTTCCCCTCACTGTATTTCAAATTTGTTATCGACTTAATGTTGTTTGTCTATTGCTATTTTTGTATAACCTGTTGGGGATAGGGGGCAGTATTTACACGGCCGGATAAAAAACGTACCCGATTTAATCTGGTTACTACTCCTGCCCAGTAACTAGAATATGCATATAATTATTGGCTTTGGATAGAAAACACCCTAAAGTTTCTAAAACTGTTTGAATGGTGTCTGTGAGTATAACAGAACTCATATGGCAGGCAAAAACCTGAGAAGATTCCATACAGGAAGTGACCTGTCTGACAAGTTCTTGTTCATCTTGGCTCTTTTTATTGAAGACTGAGGATCTTTGCTGTAACGTGACACTTCCTACGGCTCCCATAGGCTCTCAGAACCCGGGAAAAAGCTGAATGATATCGAGGCAGCCCCAGGCTGAAACACATTAGCGCGTTTGGATAGTGGCCGATCAGAGGACAATGGGCTTAGGTGCGTGCACGAGTCGACCCCATGCTTTATTTTCTTTCGTCTTTTTACCTAAACGCAGATTCCCAGTCGGAATATTATCGCTTTTTTACGAGAAAAATGGCATAAAAATTGATTTTAAACAGCGGTTGACATGCTTCGAAGTACGGTAATGGAATATTTAGAATTTTTTGGTCACGAAATGCGTCGTGCTCGTCACCCTTCTTTACCCTTTCGGATAGTGTCTTGAACGCACGAACAAAACGCCGCTATTTGGATATAACTATGGATTATTTTGAACCAAACCAACATTTGTTATTGAAGTAGAAGTCCTGGGAGTGCATTCTGACGAAGAACACCAAAGGTAATAACATTTTTCTTATAGTAAATCTGACTTTGGTGAGTGCTAAACTTGCTGGGTGTCTAAATAGCTAGCCCTGTGATGCCGGGCTATCTACTGAGAATATTGCAAAATGTGCTTTCACCGAAAAGCTATTTTAAAATCGGACATATCGAGTGCATAGAGGAGTTCTGTATCTATAATTCTTAAAATAATTGTTATGCTTTTTGTGAACGTTTATCGTGAGTAATTTACTAAATTTTTAGTAAATTCACCGGAAGTTTGCTATTGGGGTATGCTAGTTCTGAACGTCACATGCTAATGTAAAAAGCTGTTTTTTGATATAAATATGAACTTGATTGAACAAAACATGCATGTATTGTATAACATAATGTCCTAGGTGTGTCATCTGATGAAGATCATCAAAGGTTAGTGCTGCATTTAGCTGTGGTTTGGATTTATGTGACATTATATGCTAGCTTGAAAAATGGGTGTCTGATTATTTCTGGCTGGGTACTCTGCTGACATAATCGAATGTTTTGCTTTCGTTGTAAAGCCTTTTTGAAATCGGAGAGTGTGGTTAGATTAACGAGAGTCTTGTCTTTAAAATGGTGTAAAATAGTCATATGTTTGAGAAATTGAAGTAATAGCATTTCTAAGGTATTTGAATAACGCGCCACAGGATTCCACTGGCTGTTACGTAGGTGGGACGATTTCGTCCCGCCGACCCTAGAGAGGATAACTTACTTTCAGATCACTGAAACCCCATCTGATGAGGTGGTTGTTGTTGAACCAGATCAGAACACCTTCAGGCACAGACTGAGAAGGAGGTGGAGGTTTTTGACCAAGTAAAAATGATTGTCCGCTGTTCATTTATTTTCTGGCACTCCAAGAGATATGTATGAGATGTATTTGTAATAATATGAAATATAAATTGCATTTATTCCTATTATCAATCAAGGTGAGATTGAACATGGACAAGGTGCAGGAGAAACAGAAGGAGAGTTACAAGAGCAGAATCAAGAAGGGAACCAAGTGCTTCGACATCTGGCGAATGATTTGGTTTGGAAGGACGAAAGGAAGGCGAGACCTGGGAAACTCTTTCGCTCCAAGCTGGAGTCACTATCTGTTAAGGTGAATATAAAAATCTCAGATGATAAAAATGTACATTTGCCTCCTCACGGTGGGTTAGTGTTGGCACTGTCAGCAGTACCAACACTGGCCCGGGGGTTTCTCCAGATAGTCGATCTCAAGGCTAACTACTGGATCACGGTAAGTAACCTGCCAGGTAGGTACTGTTAACTGTATTTTTACATAAATGATCAACCTGTAACCTGTGTGTTTGCTTGTTTACGTCTCTGTCTCCTACCCTGTTCCCTTTAACTCTGCTCCTGTTCTCCAGGACCTAGGGGTTCTGCCCAACACCCAGACGTGGATCCACCTGATGTCCTCCACTTCCAACCACCCTCCAACTTTTAATTACATCATCTACTGTTATTGTCATGTTGTCATTATCTGCTAAGAAAGAGAATTATCACACTGGGCACATAAAATGTGAGATAAACAGATTAACTAAAAACACTAGCACTGCAAACACTCAGAACAAAGAGAGCAGCAGTGCCTGGACTTCACTGTCTCCCTCTTTGTGTCCCCCTTCTGAGACTGGCTGCCTGTTGAGAACAAGTGACGGGCAGAACCTCCCACCCACACAGCACCCACCTCCTCTCTATTCCACACACCAAAATTCAGTATTTCAGGCTATGATTGTCATCAGGTTGTACAGAAAATCTTTGAAAGTAAATTGACACACCTGTACCAAAAAAAATATCTAAGTTTATCTATTTAAATCTTAAATATTGCCAGGTTGGTTTACACAGCTGTTTCACAATGTGTTCATTCTTGTACATCGTAAGGTATCCCTTGATGGTATTTGTTAGTTCAACATTATTAATTGTTGTATCCTAGGACCTACAATAGATATATTCAACCACAACGGTGTACTAATGAGCTATACATTTTTTTTGGTCATAATAGAGGACCACTGAAATAATATTATTTCAAGGGAAAGACGGGTTAAAATGAAAACATGACAGCCAGACAAGCCAGTGTATGAATCAAATGTATTTGCATATGGATGGAGTGGAAATTAGCTGACTTTGTAATCTAAGGTAAGTAACAATATGTGTGCGGGGGGGGGGGGGGGGGGGTATTTTTGGTTTTTACCCCGATGCCTGTTTATTCGTAAAAAGCAGATGATAGTAAATATCATTAATCACAATAGGACTACATTTAGCCTAATTGGGAACAAATATAATGTGGGGAAAAGTCAAAGGATCCTAGTCAATCTATCGTTTGTCAAATCCAGAGTAAATATAGGCCTTCATGTGTATCACATCTGTAGGCGATTGTGGGTTAAATCAATGACAAATATAGATTAAATGTTCAAGCTTTATCATGATCTGTGATCAAAACAGGCTGGGGTGTTTTCGGTTCCGTTTAGACTACGGTTCTGCGTAAGAACACAACTGCACTGAAATGAATAGCCTGATTCAATGTGATTCTCCTGAATAAAAAAAAGTGTTTATCTGTTAAACCTTGTGGTCTATGGATAGGATCGGTATGGGTCTATCTTTTTGGTCTTTTGCTGTAGGCATAGCCTACCACTAATATTCTAAATTGCGGCGTATTTAATTAAACAACCATATTTTCCTGTGATATTGACACTTGCTTTTCATTTAAAAGTGAGTGTTTTCATAAGCCTATAGGTCTACCAAGAAACCATGTTGAGGCTGAGCAAGACCTTCGATAGGCTAGTAGACTGGGCCATTATTTTTTCTAAGGCTAAACAAACAAGGGGTAGCATATGCTTTTTGCCCGTCTCTATAACAAGGGTTAGGCCTATATCCTGACATACCCCCTCAAATCAAGCCCTGCTTTTAACCATAATACATCTCCACAGAAATATGTAGAGCCTAAAGATTGAATGGTGACAATGATTGTGTCCGTTAAAACCAGTAAACTGGAAACTCTGGGGGGAAAAACGAGGTCAAATCATGATATCAGTGATTTTCAGGTCAGAGAAAGATGCCAGAGTTTCTGAATTGAAATTCCGAGTTAGAATACCGTAAAAAAAAAAAAAAATCTCAGTCTGAGATCTTTTTTTCCCGTGTTCCCGGTTGTCTTGAACGCACTGAAGTCAGAGATTGACGAGTTTCGAGTTGTTTTGAATGCTAGAGACCTAGGCTACCTCTTATTTCTGAATAGGGCGACCTCCAACAAAGAAGCCCTTCTGTCTGTATTGATGTGAGAAATAGGCACAGTAATGGTGGCTGGCTGTGATATCAACTAGCCTAATAATTTTTGTATTGAGGTGATATGGCTATTTTAGCTAAATTGACAAATGAAATTGATTAGATTACTCTGGCAATGTAAAAAGAATTGACATGTAAACATTTTCAAGGTGTTCATGGTGAGATCTTTAATAATAAACTAAACAGACAAACTAACCCGTGACGCGTAGACGTTTTTAAGGCGTTCATAATAAGATCTTTCATAATAAAAGTACAAACTGACACGTGACGTGTCAGTGACACGTCTACGTGACGTGTACGTGTCACATGACATGAATGTGACGTGAACGCTTCAGCAATTTGACGCCGTAGGAAAAAAATTGTCTCCATTGACAGTCCATGTTAATTCATGGCGGTATTTTATGGCGATAGGAAGACGTTAGGTGACTTGGTGAGAGGTTTTTGTACCTTCACGAGGCTTAATTCTGGCACTTATCACCCCCCATACAACAATCCGATAAATGGTTAACACAGGGTGCATGCACCAGTAAGAGTGGGGTACCACATTCACCATATGAATAGTGGGATTGGTATGATGATTTCCACCTTCTAATGGGGTGATTGTAGTCTAATCGGGTGCTCAACAGTACTACACACACACACACCCATTCTTCGATGAGGTTTAACGACGGTTGGCATTCAATAAATGTTGCATTAACGCCACCTACTAGACTAGAGTATTACTCCCTTATGCTTTACAAATACCCTACCATCTAACATTACACTTAAAGTATTATGCTAATAAACAAACAATTTAAAATGAAATACACAAAAAAATAAACACCACCCTACTCCACTATTTGAATCTATTTAGTCCTACCTCAGGCCAACAGCCTGAAAGGATGTAACTCTTCTGACGTCAAGTCTCGCAGACCCAAATAGCTCTCTGCAGCTGCCATCACAACCTCAATTTTCTGACACTTACGTTCCATCCCTGCAGTACAGTTGATAACCATTACTATAAATGCAAAGAAAATCCAATCTTACTGAAACATACATCACTTGTTGGTTAATCCCTCTGTACTGGTACAGATCTACTACTACACCACTCCTCTCAGGATCCCTCACTCTGTACTGGTACAGATCTACTACTACACCACTCCTCTCAGGATCCCTCCCTCTGTACTGGTACAGATCTACTACTACACCACTCCTCTCAGGATCCCTCCCTCTGTACTGGTACAGATCTACTACTACACCACTCCTCTCAGGATCCCTCCCTCTGTACTGGTACAGATCTACTACTACACCACTCCTCTCAGGATCCCTCCCTCTGTACTGGTACAGATCATCTACTACACCACTCCTCTCAGGATCCCTCACTCTGTACTGGTACAGATCATCTACTACACCACTCCTCTCAGGATCCCTCCCTCTGTACTGGTACAGATCTACTACTACACCACTCCTCTCAGGATCCCTCACTCTGTACTGGTACAGATCTACTACTACACCACTCCTCTCAGGATCCCTCCCTCTGTACTGGTACAGATCTACTACTACACCACTCCTCTCAGGATCCCTCACTCTGTACTGGTACAGATCATCTACTACACCACTCCTCTCAGGATCCCTCCCTCTGTACTGGTACAGATCTACTACTACACCACTCCTCTCAGGATCCCTCCCTCTGTACTGGTACAGATCTACTACTACACCACTCCTCTCAGGATCCCTCCCTCTGTACTGGTACAGATCTACTACTACACCACTCCTCTCAGGATCCCTCCCTCTGTACTGGTACAGATCTACTACTACACCACTCCTCTCAGGATCCCTACCTCTGTACTGATACAGATCTACTACTACACCACTCCTCTCAGGATCCCTCCCTCTGTACTGGTACAGATCTACTACTACACCACTCCTCTCAGGATCCCTCACTCTGTACTGGTACAGATCTACTACTACACCACTCCTCTCAGGATCCCTCCCTCTGTACTGGTACAGATCTACTACTACACCACTCCTCTCAGGATCCCTCACTCTGTACTGGTACAGATCATCTACTACACCACTCCTCTCAGGATCCCTCCCTCTGTACTGGTACAGATCTACTACTACACCACTCCTCTCAGGATCCCTACCTCTGTACTGGTACAGATCTACTACTACACCACTCCTCTCAGGATCCCTCCCTCTGTACTGGTACAGATCTACTACTACACCACTCCTCTCAGGATCCCTCCCTCTGTACTGGTACAGATCTACTACTACACCACTCCTCTCAGGATCCCTACCTCTGTACTGGTACAGATCTACTACTACACCACTCCTCTCAGGATCCCTCCCTCTGTACTGGTACAGATCTACTACTACACCACTCCTCTCAGGATCCCTCACTCTGTACTGGTACAGATCTACTACTACACCACTCCTCTCAGGATCCCTCCCTCTGTACTGGTACAGATCTACTACTACACCACTCCTCTCAGGATCCCTCACTCTGTACTGGTACAGATCATCTACTACACCACTCCTCTCAGGATCCCTCCCTCTGTACTGGTACAGATCTACTACTACACCACTCCTCTCAGGATCCCTACCTCTGTACTGGTACAGATCTACTACTACACCACTCCTCTCAGGATCCCTCCCTCTGTACTGGTACAGATCTACTACTACACCACTCCTCTCAGGATCCCTCACTCTGTACTGGTACAGATCTACTACTACACCACTCCTCTCAGGATCCCTACCTCTGTACTGGTACAGATCATCTACTACACCACTCCTCTCAGGATCCCTCATTCTGTACTGGTACAGATCTACTACTACACCACTCCTCTCAGGATCCCTACCTCTGTACTGGTACAGATCATCTACTACACCACTCCTCTCAGGATCCCTCACTCTGTACTGGTACAGATCTACTACTACACCACTCCTCTCAGGATCCCTACCTCTGTACTGGTACAGATCATCTACTACACCACTCCTCTCAGGATCCCTACCTCTGTACTGGTACAGATCATCTACTACACCACTCCTCTCAGGATCCCTCACTCTGTACTGGTACAGATCTACTACTACACCACTCCTCTCAGGATCCCTCCCCTTGACCCATCTTCCTCTACTTTCTTCACTGTCTCAGCATATGACAACTTCTGCACTACTCTAACCCTGGAAACCTCAACCTGCCTCCCTCGCACAGGATATTTTCTGATCCCCAGCTCCATGGGCACCCCTACAATTAACACATACCACTACTTTCCCCAATGCTACACATTCCTTAGTCTCATGCCCTTCTGCACACTTCTCACAGCTAGGAACCTCCCTCCTACACACTGCTGCCACATGTCCATAAACTTGACACCTGTAACAACGTAATGTATTTAGCACACCATCTCGTACAGGATAATTTATTTATCCTAACATCACTTTGTCGGGCAAAGACTCAACATCAAAACTCAAAAGAACAGACAACGACTCTTCTGTTTCACAACTGGCACACCCCTCCCTTCCAATGACTGTATATGAAGCTCCTTCCCTGCGACTCGTTCCCTCAGGAACAGCATCCTGCATCACTGCCTGATAAGTCAACAGGAGCACAGTGAAATGAATTGATAATATAAAAGAGAAATGCCATTGCAGCCGCGGTGCAATTTAGAAGTAGTCCAAAAAAACTTGCAATCCGCAAACAATACATTTTCACCCGCAGCATCGTTTTCAAAGTGGCCTAATTTTAGGGAAAACCGCCAACATGTCAACGTCGTTTGTGCTGCTGATCGTGCAACTCAACCCGGGCTGTAAACACAGCCGCTGTTCCCCTGAATATTATATAGGGGGCGTGGACTTCCAGGTATGAACTAAAAGAAAAAAGAAACATTTGATACATATTGTTGTTACTTGTTTTCTGTTACTCAATTTGACAACCATAAACAAGAAAACGAGTCGATATCTAATTACCGTTTTGGGTACTAGAAAAATGATATAAAACAATTAATTGACTCGTTTGGCCTTGCCTAGATGAAAGGCAGTAGGAATTATCCATAAGCATCCTTCTTGTCTTGCGTTTGATGTACCTGTTGCAAAGCTATAGACCCTTTTCCAGTACGCCACACATTGACGTCATGCACAGACTCGTAAGACTTGGCGCCAGTAAGAAAGCCCATTCAACATAGCCTATATTACTTAACAAAATAACCTCTTTGGGTGCTCATATGCATACAATGATGTTTTGTTTCTTGCTTGAACAGCGCTAAGATTATATTTGGTTGTGATCTTTGCAAAATAACTATTTTGGGCTGCAGTTGTTAGCTAGAATGGTAATGCTCATTGATATGGTCGGTTCCCCTCTCTCCACTGAGATTCTCTGCCTCTAACCCTATTACAGGGGCTGAGTCACTGGCTTACTGGTGTTCTTCCACGCTGTCCCTAGGAGGGGTGCGTCACTTCAGTGGGTTGAGTCACTGATGTGATCTTCCTGTCTGGGTTGGAGCCCCCCTCGGGTTCGTGCCATGGGGGAGGACTTCATGGGCTATACTCGGCCTTGTGTCAGGATGGTAAGTTGGTGTTCTGAAGATATCCCTCCAGTGGTGTGGGGGCTGTGCCTTGGCAAAGTGGGTGGGGTTATACCCTGCCTGGTTGGCCCTGTCCGGGGGTATCATCGGACAGGGCAACAGTGTCTCCCGACCCCTCCTGTCTCAGCCTCCAGTATTTATGCTGCAATAGTTTGTGTCGGGGGCTAGGGTCAGTCTGTTATATCTGGAGTATTTCTCCTGTCTTATCTGGTGTCCTGTGTGAATTTAAGTATGCTCCCTCTAATTCTCTCTCTCTCTCTCTCTCTCTCTCTCTCTCTCTCTCTCTCTCTCTCTATTTCTCTCTTCTCTTGGAGGACCTGAGCCCTAGGACCATGCCTCAGGACTACCTGTCCTGATGACTCCTTGCTGTCCCCAGTCCACCTGGTCATGTTGATGCTCCAGTTTCAACTGTTCTGCCTGAGGCTATGGAACCCTGACCTGTTCACTGGATGTGCTACCTGTCCCAGACCTGCTGTTTTGGACTCTCTCTCTACCGCACCTGGTGTCTCTAACTCTGAATGATCAGCTATGAAAATCCAACTGACATTTACTCCTGAGGTGCTGACCTGTTGCACCCTCTATAACCACTGTGATTATTATTATTTGACCCTGCTGGTCATCTATGAACATTTGAACATCTTGGCCATGTTCTGTTATAATCTCCACCCGGCACAGCCAGAAGAGGACTGGCCACCCCTCAGAGCCTGGTTCCTCTCTAGGTTTCTTCCTAGGTTCTGGCCTTTCTAGGGAGTTTTTCCTAGCCACCGTGCTTCTACATCTGCATTGCTTGCTGTTTGGGGTTATAGGCTGGGTTTCTGTACAGCACTTTGTGACATCAGCTGATGTAAAAAGGGCTTTATAAATACATTTGTTTGATTGATTGATTGTAGCAAAAGCTAGCCTTAGAGCCATTTTACTGGTGGAAGTAGAAGTGTTTTTTTTAAAGTGTAATGCAGTTGATTTGCAATGTTGACACAAACATTATATTAAGCAGGACATTCATACGAGCCTTAAAATCCAGTTCAAATCCAAAAGTAGTGTGAAATGCAATCATAAGCAACATGTAAATAGAGGCTTATTTTTCTGGCACTCTAGAAGAACTCCCCTATTGTTCTGCCACCAACCTGAAAGGGTTCGACTAAACTTGTGATTGCATGTTTAATTCTGATTTTACACAATGTGAATGTTGGTCGTAGCCTGGCGGTTAAGAGCGTTGGGTTAATAACTGAAATGTTGCTGGTTCGAATCCCCGAGCTGACTATGTGAAAAATCTACAAATGTGTCCTTGAGTAATGCGCTTAACCCCAGTCGCTCTGGAGAAGAGCGTCTGCTAAGTGGAGTAAAATGTTTGGCTTCTGCCCAATGTGTAAGCTTTAATTAACTAGGCAAGTCAGGGTGTGGGAGTTTCCTCTGGAATTTACACATTTACGACATGACAGACAGTTATGGAGAAGAGAACAGCGCCCCCGTCGAGCAGCATCATACAGTACGGTACCGTGACAGACCGACTGCAGTCAGTCCAGCGACTAGGACAGCAGCGTGTCGTTCTTCAACTTCCATTGACGCCAGAAAAACATATTTTTGTGTGTGTGTGGTTGTGTGCTTTGACAGACGTGATGAGCGGCAGGGTTGGCGACCTCAGCCCGAAGCAGTCTGTTGCATTGGAAGAGGTGAATATCTGTATTGTAGGCTACATTTCTGTATTTGTGTACCAATTATTTCTGTTTGTCGATGTGCCAATCGCCGATACTGTTGAGGACGGTAACACCCGGAACCTAGAAAACATATGGCTACAGTTAATTGTAACTACCAATAGAATATTATTTCATCATGTCGTTCTCCATGAAGTTTCTCTGTAAGGGCGTTTTCACCCAGTTCAGAGCTATACGCCTAGTTCGGTTCACAGAGCTTAATTTGATCAAGTTGGTTTCACATTGGCAAATGTCAAACTAAAATGCCTAAACAAAACCACGTGTTCATGCAAGTAATTTGTTTATTGGAGAAAAATGCTCACGTTAAATCAATATATAATTATCAAAAAGCATAACTTGTGTGTGCCAAACGTCATATTACTTTTGCCTTGGTCTTCCAACAACATGCAGGAGAAACAGCGCAATAGCTGCACCAACTGCGACGTGAATAGGCTATATTCAGTAGCCTATATCCCCTACCCTAATCTTTATCGGCTGCTAACGTAAATGCGCTGCTACTCACAGATATCAAATTACTGTTGGAGTGTAGGCGAGAGCACCAAGGTCAAATTAGTTTCATGTTGGATATTCGGTATTCTGCCGTCAATAGCTATTGAACCAAGCATTCCATCCATGACTATGAACATGATGTATTCTGAATCAGGGGAGGATGGAACAATCCACACATTTTTTTGTTCTTCTGGATTTCAATCTTCAATAGCACTTTAACGAAGATGCCATGACTATGAAATGTATATATTCTGAATCATGGGGAGGATGGAAAATAAGACAGAGAGTTTGTGGTGATATATGTTCCATATAAATGGATTAGAGATGTTTTGTTGATGCGAGTTGGGTGCCTGTTTGATGACATCTAGTTGACATCAGAATTAATGAATACAATTCTATCCATTAAAGGGGCAATCTGGGATTGGTACATCCATTTTTGGACTTTTAAATTATTACTATATAGCCATTGATTCTTGAAGAATGTAACTTAGAAATGCCACGTGAGCAACGGTCTTAACCCATCCGAACCCCAAATCTATGCTTGTTTACTCAATTGTTTGTAAACAATGTAATTGTAAACAAACACTGTATAGCTTCAAAACATGGTTAAAACTATCATTTTGATATCATGGATGGTTAGTCCTTGCATCCATATTCGAGATTCCTTGCGTCTATGTATTTGAGAGTGGTTACATCTCTCATGCAACATTCCCTCAGCTGTTTACCAAATAAAGTGGCGGGGGTAAATGCTTTGTTATTGTTTGAAACCCAGATTGCCCGTTTTAAAAGGGGTAGACCTGCAGGACTATTCAATGTCCATGATCCAGACTTACTATCTCATAATTCTGACTTAAACCTAACTGGATTTTCCATTTACCTCCTGGAGGCCTATTATTTCATGAATTAATTCTCAAGATATTATGTAACATTATTTATACCGTATGGAATTGAGTATCTCCAGTCTTGGTTCGTTATTGTCCTTTATGTCAACTTTCTAATATTGTCATGTGTTTATGTTTATATCACGCAAAGCTCAAACATACAAGCAGCTATCTGATTGTTTGTGTTATCTATGTATCTCTACATACCACATTTAATATGCCAGAATCAACAGACGTGTGACAGCGGTGTCACAGATTGAGGCAGTGTGTATGATTATGCTTTCATCTGTCTTATTTTATGAAATTAAACTTGATATCTGAGTATGCTCTCTAGTGGACTTATTTTTGAGATTGTTAACCTATGACTGACAATAGGAATTTCCTTCAGAAGTCACACTATTGAATTTATTTTGACCTGTCCGCTTTGTTTTAATGTGTAAGAATAGATTCACTTCCACATTTTGAGGTGGATTGCATGTGATTTTAGACAAGTGTCTGTGATTTTCTTATAACAATTAATTTTCATGTAATAATGTTCATTCATGTTTACAACTAAACCCGTGTCCATCACTAACACACCTTTGGCCTCTCTCTCTCTCTATCACTGCCACCCCGTTTCATCCTTGGGCAGTTTCGAGAGAGGATTCAGGATGTTCTTCCGCTACTTCCTGCTCATCATGACCACTTCCTGTTGCGCTGGCTCAGAGGTGAGGTAAACTAAAGTTGGTGGGAGACTGAGGCTAACTACAACTGTTGCTTCATCATGGCGTGGTGGTGGGCTTGGAGTTGGACTAATATAATATTCTGATACGAGAGCTGTAAGGCTGTTAATAAGACCATGCATGTATGTCTATGGACAAACTCTCAGGTCTAGCTGGGTTACTGGGATAAGCTACTGAAGAAGTCACATTGAACACGCAGAAAAAGCAGGCACAGATATTGTAGTTTGAACACAACAATTTCAGCAGTTGAAACTTGTATTTCTCAACAGTTTTTCAACACATAGAAGTAACCAACAGCTTTTCAAATAGAAACCAACCTTTAGGGAAGTTACAAAACCTGCTAACAGTAAATGCCTTCAGTTGGGTGTTATGGGGGAAGAGTTTGAGAAAGAGAGAACATTTAGAAACCAAGTTGTTTAGCTTGGACATGGATATTGTTAGAGTGTCTGTGGTCTAGAGTTGATTAGTCGATTAGTCGAGTGACAGGTTGTAGTAACACAGAGAGTGACAGGTTGTAGTAACACAGGGAGTGACAGGTTGTAGTAACACAGGGAGTGACAGGTTGTAGTAACACAGGGAGTGACAGGTTGTAGTAACACAGGGAGTGACAGGTTGTAGTAACACAGGGAGTGACAGGTTGTAGTAACACAGGGAGTGACAGGTTGTAGTAACACAGGGAGTGACAGGTTGTAGTAACACAGGGAGTGACAGGTTGTAGTAACACAGGGAGTGACAGGTTGTAGTAACACAGGGAGTGACAGGTTGTAGTAACACAGGGAGTGACAGGTTGTAGTAACACAGAGTGACAGGTTGTAGTAACACAGGGAGTGACAGGTTGTAGTAACACAGGGAGTGACAGGTTGTAGTAACACAGGGAGTGACAGGTTGTAGTAACACAGGGAGTGACAGGTTGTAGTAACACAGGGAGTGACAGGTTGTAGTAACACAGGGAGTGACAGGTTGTAGTAACACAGGGAGTGACAGGTTGTAGTAACACAGGGAGTGACAGGTTGTAGTAACACAGGGAGTGACAGGTTGTAGTAACACAGGGAGTGACAGGTTGTAGTAACACAGGGAGTGACAGGTTGTAGTAAAAACACAGGCAGTGACAGGTTGTAGTAAAAACACAGGCAGTGACAGGTTGTAGTAAAAACACAGAGAGTGACAGGTTGTAGTAAAAACACAGAGAGTGACAGGTTGTAGTAAAAACACAGAGAGTGACAGGTTGTAGTAAAAACACAGAGTGAGAGTATTGTTTGTATTCTTTAGTTCTTTAGTATTTTAAATGTGAGTGTCTGTCCTTGTCTGTTAGTGTACCAGTGTTTTGTTACTTGTCATGTTTTGTGTTTGTGGACCCCAGGAAGAGTAGATGGGACTGGGCTGAACTCACACAGGCTCTCTGTGTTATTTAGGGCGATGCACATTAAACCTGTAAAACAGGTTAAGGGAGAGAGGGCAATTATCATGGTTCACAAAGGTTCTTTAAAAGCTGAGACATCCCATGGCACTTATCAGAGTAGGGGTGTTAACCCGGGTCGCCTGGCTAAACTCCCAATCTGGCCCTCATACTGTATCTTCATGGCTACTGTCACAAACCTCTTCGTCAGAAGATATGTTGAAATCGCTGTCGGACAAAGTGGACCAATATGCAGAGGATTGCGTGCTCATCATCTTTTATTTAGAATGTGAACACGAGGAAAAAACAATAAACAAAACTCACGACAGGAACAGTGTAGCAGGCTAAACAAAAGCAGTGCTAACATACAACTACCCACAAGTGACAAACAAAACACACACCTACTTATAGGACTCCCAATCAGAGGCAACTAGAAACACCTACCTCCAATTGAGAGTCCAGCAACCAAACCTGCACATAGAAAACTTAATCTAGAACCTACTCATACTAAAACATACACCACAAAACCCCAGAAGACATAAATAACACACCCCTCTAAGCTATACACAAAAAAAACCCACCATACAAAACAAACATGCCACGCCCTGACCAAATAATACAAATAATCCTCTATACTGGTCAGGACGTGACAGCTACCTAATCATCGCCATCTTATAATTGTCTCATTCATCCCCCTCCTCTCCCCTGTAACTATTCCCCAGGTCGTTGCTGTAAATGAGAACGTGTTAAAAAAAAGTGGAAAGACATTTGAATCCAAGGCAAATTATTGCACCAGTCGCCTGCTGCGTTGTGAAAGAGCCATGACATGGGAAATCACTGACATTTTGTATAGAGAATAAAGATATGTAGCTGTGTTACTGTAGACTTCATCCAACAGATTTCAGGGGACATACACTATTGTGACCCATGTGACAGGAGGACGGGGTGAACCGAGAGGTTGTTGACCTCCTTTTTTTATTCTTCCACGCAAACATTGAACAAGTCTGGCGTTGCATAGCAACATCACTCAGAGGTAATGGTCAGTCTGTCTAGACCAGGGATCGGCAACTCGACCACAGCCCCCATTTTGTAGGCCCGTGGATCTAAATGTAATTCATTACAGCTACTAGTGCTGAGCGATTAGTGCTTTTTGAGGTCCGTTTTGATTATTCAAAAAAATATTCACGGTTTTCAATTTCATTTTCGAGGATTTTTTGTTGTTGCGCTATGCATTATGTGGGTTGAATGCTGTAACAACACTGAATAAAACAATCAATACAAGTCCCATGATGGTAGGGACTGCCTATTACTGCTGATCACTTAATAATCTTCATTTACTCACATGACTTTACTGTAATCAAATATTTCAGTTGTGTATATTACATTAGTTTTCATTTGATAACTTTATTATTTCATTCCAAGTCATCATCTCATCTCTATAGAGCTGCTGTCTGACTAAATCACTATTTTAGTAGTTCTTCAAAGTAAATAAGGCATACTTTATGACTGCTGAATACCAACTGTCAATGGGCTTTTGTCAAGTCCCCTTTCAAAGTGTTTTGCATTACGAGGGATAAAAATTGTCCGTCTCGTGCCTACCTGTCAACTGCGTGAACAAAAATCATGTGATCAAAGGGAAATGTAGTTTTGACTCCAAGTTTTAACAGTTGCTCTTCACCAACTTCATCCTGCAGCCATTGACCTGCATAGTGGGAGGATCTATCGTCAACCAATCACAAGGGTGTTTTGTTTGACCCACAGGAATGTGACCAATGACGTGACTGAAACAGGAAACAACTTTGCCTCAGTTTATGTATACAGTGGATATGTACAAATGAATGTGATATTTGAGGCTCTCACTCTCACCAATTGATTGTACAATGTACAAACATATTTTTAGGTTGTGAGTGTTTCATATGGGGCTGGAGACATGTTTATTTCGACATTAAAGAAAGAAAGAAAAACCTTTTATAGAGAATGTCAGTCACTGCCATGTTGCACTGAGCCTTGCTGTTGGAAACACCACATCAGTGTCCGCTTTTTGCATATTATTGATACAGTATCGCCTTTAGGCTACACCACTGCTGTCATCCTTACCTCCAAGCCTTTACTCATGGTGGATGTATAGGCTAATCTAAGGCAGGACTCTGAAGGCAGTTTGAAATCAGCCACATTAGCCCACCAGTCAACGACTACGACTGCGTTTAGACAGGCAGCCCAATTCTTTTGACCAATCAGATCAGCTTTGACAAAGATCTGACGTGAAAATATCTGATATGATTGGTCAAGAGACCAATTACTGGAAAAAATATCAGAATTGGGCTGCCTGTCTAGATGCAGCCTTTGTGTATTGACCATTCAGAGCTAATTGGGTTCAGTGGGTGTTACTGAGTAGGCTGATAACCCATTTAATGGATGCACAGTCCATAGTTTAGGCTGTAAAATGTAATTAGAATATTCAATACGCACAATATGCTGACTGGGAAGGTGATTTTCCACAGTCAAAGTCCTGCAATAACAGCAGGGTTCTACAGTGCAACCATTTTGCTCACATATGAGCCTAGGTATTTTGTTGTGTGACCTGGAATTTTAATTTAGGACCACCAGTGTGCTAGAAAAAAGGATTTTAGCTTTCAAATTAAATGTATTGGTCGCATACACGTGTTTAGCAGATATTATTGTGGGCGTAGCGAAATGCTTGTGTTTCTAGCTCCCACAGTGCAGTAATATCTAACAAGTAGTATCTTAACAGTTTCACAACATATACACGTAAATCTAAGTAAGGAATGGATTAAGAATATATACATATATGTTAGAGCGGCATTGGACTAAGATACAGTGGTATAGAATACAGTATATACATATGAGATGGGTGATGCAGTATTTATAACCTGAAATGTGGTGCTCCTGAATTTCTTTGTGCGCCTACATTTTTTAAAAACTTTAAGCGCACATGTGCTCCTTGTAAAAAAGGTCCGCTTTAGAGCCCTGAAGAGCTAAGAACTGGTGTTGGAACCTAAATTATTCTCCAATCGTTTCATTCTGAATGGAACCGTCATTTTTTTGGTTCCATTCTGCATTTCTGTTCCGACCTGCAAAATAAAGTTCTGAACCCCCAAAAAAGTACAGGTTTATATCATTCCTTTATGTTCCTTTTTAAACCTCTGAAATCACATTTAGGTCGACATTAAATTACTACCAATCTGTTCGGATAAAGCATCTTGCTATGGAGCGGGCAAGCTGTAGCCTAGTTGTTTACATGCGAGATGGACAGAGTGTAGGGCGCGAGATGTGACTGAAATTTCTCCAGTTGGTGAGAGAGGGTGAAGGAGGAGGCTTTTCTTGAAGCCCTGAGCATCTTGTTATGACATGCATTATCTGAATTAGGCCCATACAATTATACCTTCGGAGGAGCGGCTTCTATCGAGGAACTTTGAATGTCTTTGAAATTCCGAGAGTTGGCTTAACATTGGACCACAGCTAGCTAGCTAGCTAACGAGCTTGTGTGTGCAGAGCGTCATCAGGATTAAAAACGTTTTCCCTTTTGGTAGTTCATAAATCCAATGTGAAACATGGTAACTACATTGCCTTCAGAAAGTATTCATACCCCTTGACCTTTTCCATGTTTTGTTGTGTTACAGCCTGAATTCAAAATGGATTTAAAAAAAAATATTCACCCATCCACAAACAATACCCCATAATGACAAAGTGAAACATGTTTTTAGAAATTCTTGCAGATTTATTGAAAATGAAATACATAAATATCTAATTTACATGCAGTACCGTTCAAAAGTTTGGGGTCACTTAGAAATGTCCTTGATTTTGAAAGAAAAGCACGTTTTTTGTCCATTAAAATAACATCAAATTGATCAGAAATACAGCACTTTCTTCTGAAACTCGTCAGTGTATTCTTGTTCTGAGAAATGAAGGCTATTCCATGCGAGAAATTGCCAAGAAACTGAAGATCACCTACAATGCTGTGTACTACTCCCTTCACAGAACAGCGCAAACCGGCTCTAACCAGAATAGAAAGAGGAGTGGGAGGCCCCGGTGCACAATTGAGCAAGATGAGAAGTACATTAGTGTCTAGTTTGAGAAACAAGTCCTCAATTGGCAGCTTAATTAAATAGTACCCTCAAAACACCAGTCTCAACGTCAACAGTGAAGAGGCGACTCCGGGATGCTGGCCTTCTAGGCAGAGTTCCTCTGTCCGGTGTCTGTGTTACTGTACTGAAGGCCAGCATCCCGGAGTCGCCTCTTCACTGTTGACGTTGAGACTGGTGTTTTGCCGGTACTATTTAATGAAGCTGCCAGTCTCCATTGACCTCATGGTGAAATCCCTGAGCGGTTTCCTTCCTCTCGGGCAACTGAGTTAGGAAGGACGCCTGTATCTTTGTACTGACTGGCTGTATTGATACACCATCCAAAGTGTAATTAATTACTTCACCAGGGTTAGTCACTGTCTGCTTTTTTTTGTTTTACCCATCTACCACTAGGTGACCTTATTTGTGAGGCATTTGAAAACCTCCCTGGTATTTGTGGTTGAATCTGTGTTTGAAATTCACTGCTTGACTGTGGGACCTTACAGGTAATCGTATGTGTGGGGTACAGAGATGAGGTAGTCATTAAAAAATCATGTTAAGCACTATTATAGCAATATAGGTAATAGCATGCCATTTAGGACACAGCCACTGACCGCTGCTGTCAGCTGGCCATTTAATCACCTTAGCTAGAGTATTAGATAGGCTGCTTGGCATCCTCTCCTATCCCTTCTGGGTCAGTACTTCTGTGTCAGTACTTCTGGGCCAGTACTGTACAGTGCTGCTACTGTAAGTGGGAGGTCTGATATAAGGTTTTGGCACACAGTGGAAGGAAGCCTCAGGCAGGCGACCAGCTGCTTTTAATCTCCTAAAGGACCCTTCAAGCTGGAATCTTTCATGGTGAAACAGCCACGTCTGTTTGCAATTTTACAACAACAAAGAAGTTACTGCAAACAACCAACAGTTTTTTTTACCCTCTGACATCATTACACGAGCGATAGAAGAGCACCTGTGCTGCAATTTTTTCTCCCACGCTGTTGCTCAGTTTGGCAACAAAAACAATGGTGATGGGGTGGCCAGTGGCGCAGATTCCCATCTTTAATGGAGGCTAGCGATAGTCTGTTGTCATGGTGACACAACCAGCTCTGCCCTGCTCATTGGCTGAAACCCAGAGTGAGGAATAAATGCAATGTCTGGGTATATAAAGAGAGATGATAACCAGGGTTTCAGCCAATTATAATTGAAGGCAGTCAATTCAGGAAGTAAACTAAAATCACAATTCAATAATAGAAAAAAAGGACATTCATTTTCAATGACTTCTCAATAAAGTGACAAGTAGAAGCTATTTATTTAAAAAGTTGTAAATTTCTGAACGTAAAATTCAAGTCACATGCCTTCAATTTGAATTAGGCCCAACCCTGATGGAAACTAATTCTTCACAGTCACAGCCATAGCTGACAGTCAATGTGTGTTCCAAATGGAACCCTGTTCCCTCTCTAGTGAACTCAACTTGCACCCTATTCCCTCTAGTGCACTCAAATGGCACCCTATTCCCTCTTCAGTGCACTTCTTTTGACCAGGGCCCATAAGTAGTGCACTAAATATGGAAAAGGGAGCTATTTTGGACACAGCCAGTGCCTCTCATCGTCTTCTCATGAACGAAAAGGGGACTTGGGGTCATTTCCTGTTTGTTTGCTAGTAGTCGTCTGTTGATAATGTTTTTAACATTAGTTGCGGAGGACAAAGATGCTCTGTGTTTCTCAAATAGACATAATACATGTTGAATAACAGACACACACACACACACACACACACACACACACATTCCCAATCACCATCAGCTGTTATCTACAACCATAGCTATTATTCACACCCCCCTCCTCTTTCTTCTCATCTTCTCTCTCCCCCTTTCTCTCTGGCCCCTCCTCTCTCCCCCTTTCCCTCTGGCCCCTTCTCTTTCTCCTCTCAGCCAGGAACTTCAATGTCACCAAATCAGAGGCCATGCTGAGAAAGGTAACCATCCCAGTCCACCCTCTCCTATGTTGTTCTTATTGAAACATGTAGCTATATGGCTATTGTCTATCTGTTGTATATTGTCAATGGTACCATTAGATTAGCCCTAGTGTGACCAGTGGTTTGTCCAGCCAGCCTAACACAAGCCATCTGAAATAATGTGGGGGAAAGCCCATGGAAAATAGCAGGGATTGTGTCACATAAAAGTGCTGCTCACAAAACGGCATTTAACCTAATGCGGAACATTAATGTGATGAAACCTTTTAGCCTGCTGTACCATTATGTCAGGTGGTATTTGATACCCCTTTCATGCTGAGGGGGTATTTATGCAGGTATTAGTCACTCTGGCAGTCTGACTGATCCACTTAACTCACTATACTCACTGTTCTCCTGTCTGTGTGAGCGTGTGTGCGTGCTTGCATGCCTGCGTTAGAGCGAGGGAGGGGGGGGGGGGGGGGGGGTGCAAAGAACATGCTATTACATGTAAAAACTGTTGTACCATGTTTTATTTCAGCACCTTGACTTCAGGAGGCACATGAACGCAGACACAATCACCACAGAATGGCAGCCTCCAGAGGTACCGCTCTCTTGTATTAATAGTGTGTTACCATGCTATCAATAATGTGTTCTCATGGCTATTGCAGTGTGTTACCGTGGTATTAATAGTGTGTTACCGTGGTATTAATAGTGTGTTACCGTGGTATTAATAGTGTGTTACCGTGGTATTAGTGTGTTACCGTGGTATTAGTGTGTTACCGTGGTATTAATAGTGTGTTACCGTGGTATTAATAGTGTGTTACCGTGGTATTAATAGTGTGTTACCGTGGTATTAATAGTGTGTTACCGTGGTATTAATAGTGTGTTACCGTGGTATTAATAGTGTGTTACCGTGGTATTAATAGTGTGTTACCGTGGTATTAGTGTGTTACCGTGGTATTAGTGTGTTACCGTGGTATTAATAGTGTGTTACCGTGGTATTAATAGTGTGTTACCGTGGTATTAATAGTGTGTTACCGTGGTATTAATAGTGTGTTACCGTGGTATTAATAGTGTGTTACCGTGGTACTAATAGTGGGTTACCGTGGTCTTAATAGTTCGTTACCGTGGTATTTATAATGTGATACCGTGGTGTTAATAGTGTGTTACTACGGTATTAATAGTGTGTTACCATGGTATTAATAGTTCATTACCATGGTATTTATAATGTGTTACCATGGTATTTATAATGTGTTACCATGGTATTAATGGTGGGTTACCATGGTATTAATAATGTGTTACCATTGTATTTGTGTCCAGGTGATAGAGAAGTACCTGTCAGGTGGGATGTGTGGGTACGACCGTGAGGGAAGCCCCATCTGGTGGGATGTCATCGGCCCCGTGGACCCCAAGGGCCTCTTCCTATCAGCGTCTAAACAGGACTTCATCAAGTCTAAGATCAGAGACTGTGAGATTCTGCAGAAGGAGTGTGAGCTGCAGTCTGAGAGGGTATGAGAGGGTTTCATTCATATGTGGAGGGCCTGGAGTTGTTCCTGAACATACAGTATGACCTGACCAGGACAAACTCCTGGCACTAACCTTACTGAGATTAGATACAAACTCCTGGCACTAACCTTACTGAGATTAGATACAAACTCCTGGCACTAACCTTACTGAGATTAGATACAAACTCCTGGCACTAACCTTACTGAGATTAGATACCGCTAATGAAGTGTTTCTGTCTAGAATCTTTGTCATCCTTGTTGAAAACCTAGGGTTACAGATCTGAGATGACACTTTGATACTCTCTCCATCGCTCTCTCGCTCAATCTCTCTCTCTTTCTCTCTCTCTCTCCTTCCCTCTTTCTCTTTCTCTCTCTCTCTCTCTCTCCCTCTGTCTCTGTTTCTTTCTCTCTGCTGTAGTTGGGGAGACATGTTGAAGCCATCACTATGATCTATGACTGTGATGGTCTGGGTCTCAAACATTTATGGAAGCCTGCCATCGAGACTTACGGAGAGGTACACACACACACACACACACACACACACACACACACACACACACACACACACACACACACACTGTTCTGTTGAATCCAGAGTGTGAATGTGATGATACTGTGTGATCGTTGTGTTGTTGTTGTACCTCTACAGATCCTGACCATGTTTGAAGACAATTACCCAGAGGGCCTCAAGAGACTGTTTGTCATCAAAGGTACGTTTCATCACCACTAGCACAGTGGGTTTTCAAACCTTTTCTCGGGGACCCCCTACCGTTCCACAGCTAGCACACCTGAATCAACTTGTCAACTGATCGTCAAGCCCTTGATTATGTGAATCGGGTGAGCAAGTTCAGGTGTATCTGTGTCTTAGTATCACAGTGGTAAACCGACCTGTGTAGTGTGTCTCACATCTCTTTATTTAATATATATATATATACAGTTGAAGTCGGAAGTTTACATACACCTTGGCCAAATAAATTTTAACTCAGTTTTTCACAATTCCTGACATTTAATCCTAGTAAAAATGCCCTGTCTTAGGTCAGTTAGGATCACCACTTTACTTTAAGAATGTGAAATGTCAGAATAATTGTAGAGAGAATGATTTATTTCAGCTTTTATTCTTTCATCACATTCCCAGTGGGTCAGAAGTTTACATACACTCAATTAGTATTTGTTAGCATTGCCTTTAAATTGTTTAACTTGGGTCAAACGTTTCGGTTAGCCTTCCACAAGCCTCCCCCAATAAGTTGGGTGAATTTTGACCCATTTCTCCTGACAGAGCTGGTGTAACTGAGTCAGGTTTGTAGGTCTCCTTGCTCGCACACGCTTTTTCAGTTCTGCACACACATTTTCTATAAGATTGAGGTCAGGGCTTTCTTATGGCCACTCCAATACCTTGACTTTGTTGTCCTTAAGCCATTTTGCCACAACTTTGGAAGTATGCTTGGGATCATTGTCCATTTGGAAGACCCATTTGCGACCAAGCTTTAACTTCCTGACTGATGTCTTGAGATGTTGCTTCAATATGTCCACATAATTTTCCTCCCTCATGATGCCATCTATTTGTGAAGTGCACTAGTCCCTCCTGCAGCAAAGCACCCCCACAAGATGATGCTGCCATCCCTGTGCTTCACGGTTGGGATGGTGTTCTTCGGCTTGCAATCCTCCCCCTTTTTCCTCCAAACATCATGATGGTCATTATGGCCAAACAGTTCTATTTTTGTTTCATCAGACCAGAGGACATTTCTCCAAAAAGTACGATATTTTTCCCCATGTGCAGTTGCAAACCGTAGTCTGGCTTTTTTATGGCGGTTTTGGAGCATTGGCTTCTTCCTTGCTGAGCGACCTTTCAGGTTATGTCGTTATAGGACTCGTTTTACTGTGGATATAGATACTTTTGTACCCGTCTCCTTCAGCATCTTCACAGGGTCCTTTGCTGTATTTCTGGGATTGATTTGCACTTTTCGCACCCAAGTACGTTCATCTCTAGGAGACAGAATGCGTCTCCTTCCTGAGCAGTATGACGGCTGCTTGGTCCCATGGTGTTTATACTAGCGTACTATTGTTTGTACAGATGAACGTGGTATCTTCAGGTGTTTGGAAATTGCTCCCAAGGATGAACCAGATGTTTTCTGAGGTCTTGGCTGATTTCTTTTGATTTTCCCATGATGTCAAGCAAAGAGGCACTGAGTTTGAAGGTAGGCCTTGAAATACATCCACAGGTACACCTCCAATTGACTCAAATAATGTCAATTAGCCTATCAGAAGCATCTAAAGCCATGACATCATTTTCTGGAATTTTCCAAGCTGTTTAAAGGCACAGTCAACGTAGTGTATGTAAACTTCTGACCCACTAGAATTGTGATACAGTGAATTATAAGTGAAATGATCTGTCTGTAAACAAATGTTGGGAAAATTACTTATGTCATGCACAAAGTAGATGTCCAAACTATAGTTTGTTAACAACTAAGTGTATGTAAACTAAGTGTATGTAAACTTCCGACTTTAACTGTGTATATTATGTGATACTTTTGGCCCCTTTTTTCCCCTAATTTAGTGATATCTAATTGGTAGTTACAGTCTTGTCCCATTGCTGCAACTCCCGTATGCACTTGGGAGATGCGAAGGTCGAGAGCCGTGCGCCCTCCGAAACACGACCATGCCAAGCTGCACTGCTTCTTGACACACTGCTCACTTAACCCGGAAGCCAGCCGCACCAATGTGTGGGAGGAAACACCGTACAGCTAGCGACTGAAGTCAGCTTGCATGCGCCTGGCCCGCCACAAGGAGTCGCTAGAGTGCGATGGGACAAGGACGTCCCAGCCGGCCAAACCCTCCCCTAACCCGGACGACGCTGGACCAATTGTGCGCCGCCTCACGGTCGCGGCCGGCTGCGACACAGCCCGGGATCGAACCCAGATCTGTAGTGACGCCTCTGCCGCTGCGCAACTGTGACTCACATCTCTTAAACCTGTATGAGACACCAGTGTATCGCACCATACTGTCGTTTACATGGTCCTTTCTCCCCTCCACCTCTCCTCAGCCCCTAAGCTCTTCCCTGTGGCTTACAACCTCATCAAGCACTTCCTGAGTGAGATCACCCGCAACAAGATCATCATCCTGGGGGGTGAGACACTTCCTTATTGACATCGGAATGTTCCCATAAAAATGTACTGTTCTAGAATGCTGAGTAAAGAATTGTCAGCTCTATGGATGCCATTTCTATTAGCCTCACACTAAGTTGTGAATACATACAGTATGTATACCCATCTTAACCCTACATGTAGATGAAGGTTATGCATGTACTAACTGTTATCCGCTCAGAATAAGCTTCTCCTAAATGACTGAAATGGTAACATCTGTCTCTCTCTCTCCTCACCTGTGTGTTGTGCAGCCAACTGGCAGGAGGTGTTGTTGAACTACATAGACCCGGAGCAGCTTCCTGCCGCGTACGGAGGGAAACTCACCGACCCTGACGGGGACCCTCGCTGTAGGAACAAGGTGAGCTCACACCACCAGGAAGTGGGACGCTTTTTTAATGGGGGGGGGGGGGGGGCAGTTTTTTCATGATCCCCATTCTCATGTTGCTACAGCTGGAATGATAGGCTGGAGAGTTCAATTCTGTACTCATTATTGCTCTTAAGTAGTTTTCTTTTGGCGCTTTTTGTTTTTTCATACATGGTGACTACATTTCTGACTTGCTGTTTCAGCATTTAGTCGTTTCTCCACACCTGCCTTAGTGGTTTTGCAGTAGGATGCTGCATACTAGATACTAGGCTGTGAGATGAGAGCAGCTTTGCTTTGCTGCCTGTGACCACAAGATGCAGTAGGTAGGACTAGTGATTTATAAGCTACATCCTGCTGTCAGTGGGGCTAGATAAGGAGTCTCTGTCAGACAGTTGAACTCCTATGGGTGATCCGTTGAGATTGTGGACTGTACAGCATCAAGAAACGATTCACGACCAGTCTTGACAGGCTCTTCATTCCTTCTGGTCACTGAGATTTTATAGGAGCTCCAGATGGTATCCTTTGGGTCTGCTCCCACGGGGTTCAGTCTGATGGTGATTGGGTATTTTATGTTAGACAATGTTGCTGTCATGGATCTGCTTCTTCTTGCTCTACAGTTCAGTCCTACCTTTTCACCTTGGACCTCGCTGCTAGCCAACACCGCCAATGGCCCTTTAGTCATCTTCATGCCATTAAATGCAGTTAGTTGTTGCCTAGATGCAGGCTTGGGCAGACACATGCTGACTGATAAATTGGTAATTTCATTACCCAGAAAAACTGATCTTATGTCTGATGTTTCTGTAGATACATAGGTAGAGATGTCTTCCTAACCGGAGATGAGGAGCAGGAAGGAGGACAGGTCTTGGTCATTCCAAATGAGGCCCAGGAAAATCTCATAGAACTCTTGGAATCTTTGAGTATTTTTGGAATGACTTTGGAATCTTCAGGAAGACTAAGATTCTAAGGACTGAAACTCTCTACTTCCATTCCATTTTTGAGTCATTTAGCCATTTTCAACACGTGAACAGGAGTTTAGTTTTTATCCTTGGTAGCTGTCTAGCCCCTGACTTTCTAGCTATCCCATTAGTTTATTTGTAGTGTTTCGGTCAGGTACTTGGTGGAGCATTTCTTACTTGTTGACTTCTCTGTGAACGTGAAGAACTGATGCTCAATCCAGAGGCATGTAGAGACATGACAAAGCAATTGAAATGTGTTTGATGAGACATTGGTCTGAACTAGGTTAACGCCTTGTTGGCCGAGTTCAGACCAAAGTCTCATCAGATATAGTTTCTAAGTGTTATCATATCAAGGGTCAAGACTTCTAGTAGTTCTACAGTCTATGTGTGGAATGTTGCAACTTCTTCTGTGACTGTGAGGCGCTGGAAGGTCGTGCAGACATCATCACCTATTTACTGTATAGAGAGATTAGATTAGGGGGTCTGTGTGTACAGTACAGTGTACAAGGCAGATTATGCAACAGTCAGTCAAAGTTGAAAAGTCATCTTTAACACGTTTACCGTTGGCAGTGCCACATGCGTTTGGGCCTGTTTGTGTCTGCACCCGAGCTCAGTTTGTTCACCTGCAACCACCCGCAATTGCTAATAATCCATCTGCAACAGTACGACTATATGTGATAAAGTGAAAATGTCAGGCCCTCACCTGACACCAAACCACTAATATAGAAAATACACTGTACAGTCAGCGATGACCAAAAGATTTTTTGACATAACGTTTTTAGATAGGCCTATGTTTCTGTTTATAATTTCCAACATTTTGTTAGGCTATTTTCAACTTGTCTATAATTAGACACGTGTAGCTTCTCTTCTGTCATTATACTGTATGTTTCCTTAGAAGACTAAATAAACTCTTCCTCACCAGAATAACATACATCGATAGAATGAATCCTTCAATCTAGTTCGCATCGGTAAAGCTTGTTTTCTCTTTCCTAAAGCCACTTGCCCCGTGGATATAACCGCATCACTAGTGCTCAGCTCTCAACATTCCCCATGGCTTTCTGTGTGATCCAGACATGTAATGGTCCTGTGTGATCCCAGACATGTAATGGTCCTGTGTGATCCCAGACATGTAATGGTCCTGTGTGATCCCAGACATGTAATGGTCCTGTGTGATCCCAGACATGTAATGGTCCTGTGTGATCCCAGACATGTAATGGTCCTGTGTGATCCCAGACATGTAGTGGTCCTGTGTGAATTAACTGTGGACTGATGCTAATCACAACGTTCTCATGGTTGGAGTGAACCGTCATCCTCCATCTTTCTCTCCCTCCATTCACATGGAATATACCACTCCTTTACTGCCCCTTGTTGGTAGCTTTTAGTTACTGCTGGTGCTTAAATGTTTTATTCTTCTGTCTGATTGGTTGAGCTGAGGGCTCCCTCATGTTTTTGGTTCCACTGAGGCTTCCTGTCATGAGTTTGGTTGCGCTGAGAGCTGAGGGCTTCCTCTCATGTGTTTGGTAGGGCTGAGGGCTCCCTCATGTTTTTAGTTGCACTGAGGGCTTCCTCTCATTTGTTTGGTAGGGCTGAAGGCTGAGGGCTTCCTCCCATGTGTTTGGTAGGGCTGAAGGCTGAGGGCTTCCTCTCATGTGTTTGGTAGGGCTGAAGGCTGAGGGCTCCCTCTCATGTGTTTGGTAGGGCTGAAGGCTGAGGGCTTCCTCCCATGTGTTTGGTAGGGCTGAAGGCTGAGGGCTCCCTCCCATGTGTTTGGTAGGGCTGAAGGCTGAGGGCTCCCTCCCATGTGTTTGGTAGGGCTGAAGGCTGAGGGCTCCCTCCCATGTGTTTGGTAGGGCTGAAGGCTGAGGGCTCCCTCCCATGTGTTTGGTAGGGCTGAAGGCTGAGGGCTCCCTCCCATGTGTTTGGTAGGGCTGAAGGCTGAGGGCTCCCTCTCATGTGTTTGGTAGGGCTGAAGGCTGAGGGCTTCCTCTCATGTGTTTGGTAGGGCTGAAGGCTGAGGGCTCCCTCCCATGTGTTTGGTAGGGCTGAAGGCTGAGGGCTTCCTCTCATGTGTTTGGTAGGGCTGAAGGCTGAGGGCTCCCTCTCATGTATGTTTCGGGTTACTACAGAGGAAGACTAGATTAACCAGTAGAATGAGGACAGTCAGTGTGGTCAAATAAAATTTGCTGTTCTTGTTTTTATGCAAATAAATAAACAACGGACATCAGAAACGTATACTCTGGACTCTCATTTCCAAACTATGAAACCTCAGAAATGTTCATAGTTGTAAGTAAGCCTTTCTTTTTTTTATATCCTTTTATTTCCTTCCCTCAAAAGAAAAGAAAAAGTGTTTATTTCTCTAACATTTTTCCTGCTAACTTTCATAGTATTTTTCTCAGCTGGACCCACACCATCCATCCTCTAACATTGTATCAATGTGTTCCAGATCCACTATGCAGGGCCGGTACCTGCTTCCTACTTCGTGAGGGAGTCAGTGAAGGTGGATTATGAACAGTGTCTGACAGTCAGCCGAGGCTCCTCACAGCAACTGGAGTATGAGATACTCTTCCCTGGCTGTGTGCTCCGGTGAGTGGGGAACTGTTAACCTCTCTATCCCTCCCTCACCATCTCTGTTCCTCATTCTTTTTCTTTTACTGTATGTGTGTTGTGTATAGTGTAAGCCAAAAGGAAAATGAATCCATTCCTATTTCTTCCTGCTGTTTCCTGTGTGTGTCCCATGCAGGTGGCAGTTTTCCAGTGATGGGGCAGACATCGGCTTTGGGGTGTTTATGAAGGGTAAGATGGGGCAGAGGCAGAACGCATCGCAGATGCAGGAGGTGGTTCCCAGCCAGAGATACAATACCCACCTGGTGCCTGAGGACGGCTCTCTCACCTGCAGCGAGCCTGGAATCTGTGAGTACAGGACAGCCAGACAGGGCGACATAAGGGACCACACGTAAACCCTTCTCACAATAACATGCTGAACCAAACCATACTGTGCTAGCTTGGGTATTTTTGGTTCTAGACATTATACAGTTTGGCTCGGCTCTGTAAGGTTACAGTCACACATGGAGAATTGGGCAGGGGCATATGAGAACCAGGCCTGGCATACAGGGATACGAAGGCTGCATTTACACAGGCAGCCCAATTCTGAACTTTTTCCACTAATTGTTCTTTTGACCAATCAGATCAGCTTTTATGCCATCATTTGGCAAAAGATCAGAAATGGGCTGCTAGTGTAAACGCTGCCAAAGAGGACAAGGGCAATGGTCAAGGTGTAGAAGGACTTGACTGAGGAGAGACATCTAAGTTGTTTTCTTTTGCTTCTCCAGATGTGCTGCGGTTTGACAACACCTACAGTATCTTCCAGTCCAAACACATTAGCTTTACTGTCGAGGTCCTGCTCCCCGGCCAATCGCAGTCTCTGAAGAATATGATTGGGATGGAATCTGGGCCCAGCAACCAATCACAGTCCCTGAAGAACAGGAGTCTGTCAGAATCTGGGGCTAGCAGCCAATCACAGTCTCTGAAAAATAGGGGTGGGTCAGAAAGGGGGGCTAGCAGCCAATCGCAGTCTCTGAAAAACAGGGGTGGGTCAGAAAGGGGGGCTAGCAGCCAATCGCAGTCTCTGAAGAACAGGGGTGGGCTGGAATCTGGGGCCAGCAGCCAATCGTGACAGACGTTACTGAGTTGCTAATCTCTCGTGGACAGATTCTCGTGGACAGATGAAACGGGTGAGAATCTGTCAAAGCTCACGTAGAATTATATGATTACAAGCAGCAGTAGCTCCTCGTTTTGGGTTTACGTCATTGATTATTTGGACAAATCAGGATTGGGTGAAGGCGGTGCTTAAACTGTTGCAGTGATTTTCAAGCCTGTGTGCAGATGATAAATTGTTTCCACTAGATTCCACAGCCACAAAGTCAAAATCTTTTCTTTTTTTTGCCATGATAAACACTGGTGAAATTAGGTTTGGCTGAGAGTTTCCGTTTGGGAAGGAGGAGACTTCGCTTCCTTTGCACAAAGTTAATCAGAATTGTTAACGGCAGTCCCCCCCAGAAGTAAAACAGGAAATGAGATCATTTTACTTCTAGGTAACCGAGATTACTGAGTTGCTAGCCTGTCGTAGATTATAGTGCGTCCCAAATGCCACCCTATTCCATATAAAGTGCACTTTGGGACACAAGCCCGAGTCTTATCCCCAACCATGGTCAGTGAAAACTTGAAAGCACTGAAACAGACCCCACTGGTCCGCACTGAGGGATTTCATCTGACCATGGACCGCTCCATATGCTGCTCACAAACAAAAGTATGTAGCTCTGATCCAGGGGGTTACATGTGGCTTGCTGATGCTGAGACTTCAACATCAGCAAGCTGCACGTAACGCCCTGGAACAGAGCTAGGACGTACGATGAAGAGAAACCAAGAGTTCCACAACTCAGGGTCCCTGGAATGGAGATGTATTCAAACAAAAACGTCAATAACAACTGGCTTACTTGAACAATAATACAGTATGTTTATGGAAGAGATATTTTATCTCATAGACCGTACTACTACTATAGATGAACGTCATTGAAGGTTATTGTTCAGGGCGTATTATTTTGCAGTGCTGAACAGGGTACATAGCCACAGAGCAGGGCGTATTATTTTGCAGTGCTGAACAGGGTACATAGCCACAGAGCAGGGCGTATTATTTTGCAGTGCTGAACAGGGTACATAGCCACAGAGCAGGGCGTATTATTTTGCAGTGCTGAACAACCTTATCAAAATTCAAGGAATAAGGAAAGACTTCAGAGATTCATCCTCTCTCTCTCTCTCTCTCTCTCTGTTTCTCTCTCGCTCTCTCAATTTGCTTTATTGGCATGACGTAACAATGTACATATTGCCAAAGTGTACTTTAAGTGATACATTTACCATTTTAACATAATTCAAATAATAATACTCAAGATTATTAACGGGATAATCAATAACAACAATAATCAAGGGTATAAATAACCATACATTAAACAATAACATAGAGGACATTGCAGGTTGGTTGGTCTGTCAGACACTGCCCCTCATTTTATGGCAGGCAGCGGTTTTGGGCTTCTGAGTGGCGCAGCGGTCTAAGGCACTGCAATTCAGTGCTAGAGGCGTCACTACAGAGCCTGGTTCAATTCCAGGCAGTATCACAACTGGCTGTGATTGGGAGTCTCAAAGGGCGGCGCACAATTGGCCCAGCGTCGTCCGGGTTTGTCCGGGGTAGACCGTCATTGTAAATAAGAATTTGTTCTTAACTGACTTGTCTAGTTAAATAAAGGTAAAATACAAATGTAGTGCGCTGCCAACCCACAGCTCTCTGCGTCCTCCCCCAACAGGACAGGTAGCCTATTGCTCTTTTTGGAGTTTTATTGTTAGTGGATATTGTCCTAATTCTGCCCTGCATGCATTGTTTGTAGTTTTTCTCTGACAATGTAGGATAATCTTACAGAACTCTGCATGCAGGGTTTCAATTAGGTGTTGGTCCCATTGGGTAAAATCTTTGCAAGTGGACCCCACACCTCGCTGCCATAAATTGCAATTGGTTCAATGACACATTCAATTCGTTTTAGCTAATTGGTATTTCAATTTGAATTGGGTTTTTTTAATGGCGTAGAATGCCCTGCGTGCTTTCTCTCTCAGTTCATTCACTGCCCCGCTTAGGTGTCCAGTTGAGCTTATTTTTAAACCTAAGTAATTGTAACCTAAACCTAAGTAATCTCTCTTTCTCTCTCTCTCCTCCTCCTCCTCTCCTCCTCCTCAGGCCACTTTGAGTGTGTATTTTCTTTTTGTCATCAAACAGTTCTGTTGAATATTTGAAATCCATACGTTGACATACCAGTAGTTTTATTTTCAGGGAAAACAAATCTATATTTAGTATTATTAAAGCAAGACCTGTGAGAAAGCTAATATCCACTGTACATAGTATTGTATGGTTAAGCATCAATGCAGTACAGCAGGGGTTCTTGTTCACGTGTATTACTGTTTACAGAGATAACCCAAGCTATATTAAATATACCATCCACTTGACCTTTTTTTATTTGAGGGAAAATGTTGATTTGAAGCTCATTTCCTGTAATTCAACGTAGTTTAACAAGACTCATGACATCTTTCAGATAGGCTATTTACATATGAATAATAGATAAGGAAGATAAAGTCTAGACCCGAGTTCCCCAAATGTTACCAAATATGTTTTATGATCATTTATATGAACCCTCAATTGAATTATACATATTCTCTTTTACAGAAAGTGAATAGATCAATGGATCAATTTGATAGCAATAGAGTCACACATTGTGTAAGATTACTTGTATAAGATCCAATTTCTTTGACTCCTCGGCATTAGAATGTCATAGCTTAGCTTCTAAATGTTATAGAGACAAACCAAAGATATTAATTCCCATGTGCATCAGAGTCATGTCTTCCTCTGGCATTTTACCGCTTGTTGCTAGCTTAAAGCATTTTTTTTTTTTTTACCACTCAAATCAAGGAAGGTCCTGTGCCACCTTCCCACGAAACGTTGGCGCCTATAGGGGGCATGCCCCCTAGGTTGGGAACCCCTGCACTAGAATGACATTCCATGTTGTTGAGTAATTTGAAGCGGCTTGTTGCTGTATATGGGCGATTCTGCAACTACAGGCCTTTTGGGGTCCCAGGGGTATCTTGTTAATTTACATATGTTAAATTGACACTCAAATAACCGTAAACTTTTGTTTTCATTATTATAATTTTTTTCTGGGGGTCACTGTTTCGCATTTAGTTTAATTTTAGCATAATTTATTTGCACCAAAGAAAACAAGTGATAAACAACAATACGGATAATAATAAAACAGTATACAGGTGTGGTTGTAAGCCCAAGGGCTGATTATAAAAATCACCATAAAAAAACTATATACAATATATAAGTACCAAAATAAAAAAGGTTTGTTAAAACAGATTACTGAGTAGTTTGGTTCATCAGGCTGACCTCCAGTCTTCATGGAGGAGATTACTGAGTAGTTTGTTTCATCAGGCTGACCCCCAGTCTTCATGGAGGAGATTACTGAGTAGTTTGGTTCATCAGGCTGACCCCCAGTCTTCATGGAGATTACTGAGTAGTTTGGTTCATCAGGCTGACCCCCAGTCTTCATGGAGGAGATTACTGAGTAGTTTGGTTCATCAGGCTGACCTCCAGTCTTCATGGAGGAGATTAGTGAGTAGTTTGGATCATCAGGCTGACCCCCAGTCTTCATGGAGGAGATTACTGAGTAGTTTGGTTCATCAGGCTGACCTCCAGTCTTCATGGAGGAGATTACTGAGTAGTTTGGTTCATCAGGCTGACCTCCAGTCTTCATGGAGGAGATTACTGAGTAGTTTGGATCATCAGGCTGACCCCCAGTCTTCATGGAGGAGATTACTGAGTAGTTTGGATCATCAGGCTGACCCACAGTCTTCATGGAGGAGATTACTGAGTAGTTTGGTTCATCAGGCTGACCTCCAGTCTTCATGGAGGAGATTACTGAGTAGTTTGTTTCATCAGGCTGACCCCCAGTCTTCATGGAGGAGATTACTGAGTAGTTTGGTTCATCAGGCTGACCCCCAGTCTTCATGGAGATTACTGAGTAGTTTGGTTCATCAGGCTGACCCCCAGTCTTCATGGAGGAGATTACTGAGTAGTTTGGTTCATCAGGCTGACCTCCAGTCTTCATGGAGGAGATTAGTGAGTAGTTTGGATCATCAGGCTGACCCCCAGTCTTCATGGAGGAGATTACTGAGTAGTTTGGTTCATCAGGCTGACCTCCAGTCTTCATGGAGGAGATTACTGAGTAGTTTGGTTCATCAGGCTGACCTCCAGTCTTCATGGAGGAGATTACTGAGTAGTTTGGATCATCAGGCTGACCCCCAGTCTTCATGGAGGAGATTACTGAGTAGTTTGGATCATCAGGCTGACCCACAGTCTTCATGGAGGAGATTACTGAGTAGTTTGGTTCATCAGGCTGACCCCCAGTCTTCATGGAGGAGATTACTGAGTAGTTTGGTTCATCAGGCTGACCCCCAGTCTTCATGGAGGAGATTACTGAGTAGTTTGGTTCATCAGGCTGACCCCCAGTCTTCATGGAGGAGATTACTGAGTAGTTTGGTTCATCAGGCTGACCCCCAGTCTTCATGGAGGAGATTACTGAGTAGTTTGGATCATCAGGCTGACCCCCAGTCTTCATGGAGGAGATTACTGAGTAGTTTGGTTCATCAGGCTGACCCCCAGTCTTCATGGAGGAGATTACTGAGTAGTTTGGTTCATCAGGCTGACCTCCAGTCTTCATGGAGATTACTGAGTAGTTTGGTTCATCAGGCTGACCCCCAGTCTTCATGGAGGAGATTACTGAGTAGTTTGGTTCATCAGGCTGACCTCCAGTCTTCATGGAGGAGATTAGTGAGTAGTTTGGATCATCAGGCTGACCCCCAGTCTTCATGGAGGAGATTACTGAGTAGTTTGGTTCATCAGGCTGACCTCCAGTCTTCATGGAGGAGATTACTGAGTAGTTTGGTTCATCAGGCTGACCTCCAGTCTTCATGGAGGAGATTACTGAGTAGTTTGGATCATCAGGCTGACCCCCAGTCTTCATGGAGGAGATTACTGAGTAGTTTGGATCATCAGGCTGACCCACAGTCTTCATGGAGGAGATTACTGAGTAGTTTGGTTCATCAGGCTGACCTCCAGTCTTCATGGAGGAGATTACTGAGTAGTTTGTTTCATCAGGCTGACCCCCAGTCTTCATGGAGGAGATTACTGAGTAGTTTGGTTCATCAGGCTGACCCCCAGTCTTCATGGAGATTACTGAGTAGTTTGGTTCATCAGGCTGACCCCCAGTCTTCATGGAGGAGATTACTGAGTAGTTTGGTTCATCAGGCTGACCTCCAGTCTTCATGGAGGAGATTAGTGAGTAGTTTGGATCATCAGGCTGACCCCCAGTCTTCATGGAGGAGATTACTGAGTAGTTTGGTTCATCAGGCTGACCTCCAGTCTTCATGGAGGAGATTACTGAGTAGTTTGGTTCATCAGGCTGACCTCCAGTCTTCATGGAGGAGATTACTGAGTAGTTTGGATCATCAGGCTGACCCCCAGTCTTCATGGAGGAGATTACTGAGTAGTTTGGATCATCAGGCTGACCCACAGTCTTCATGGAGGAGATTACTGAGTAGTTTGGTTCATCAGGCTGACCCCCAGTCTTCATGGAGGAGATTACTGAGTAGTTTGGTTCATCAGGCTGACCCCCAGTCTTCATGGAGGAGATTACTGAGTAGTTTGGATCATCAGGCTGACCCCCAGTCTTCATGGAGGAGATTACTGAGTAGTTTGGTTCATCAGGCTGACCCCCAGTCTTCATGGAGGAGATTACTGAGTAGTTTGGTTCATCAGGCTGACCTCCAGTCTTCATGGAGATTACTGAGTAGTTTGGTTCATCAGGCTGACCTCCAGTCTTCATGGAGGAGATTACTGAGTAGTTTGGATCATCAGGCTGACCCCCAGTCTTCATGGAGGAGATTACTGAGTAGTTTGGATCATCAGGCTGACCCCCAGTCTTCATGGAGGAGATTACTGAGTAGTTTGGATCATCAGGCTGACCCCCAGTCTTCATGGAGGAGATTACTGAGTAGTTTGGTTCATCAGGCTGACCGCCAGTCTTCATGGAGGAGATTACTGAGTAGTTTGGATCATCAGGCTGACCCCCAGTCTTCACTTGAAGTTACTGAGGGATGATGAGGTTTTGGCAATGTGAAGATCAGAATTCCAGAGTATGGTACCTCTGTATCTGATAGAGAATTGACTATGTGAGGTGCGGCAGTGGGGAGGGTGAAGGTTATTGCAGTGTCTTGTGTTATGTAGATGGATTTCAGGATTAATTTGTGTAGGTAGGAGGCATGTGTACAGTACTGGCCCAGACAATATTTCTTATTCTTACTGGTGAATACAATAAAGTTAGATTTTTTTTTACATTTAAAGATAATTTGTTTATCTTGGACCATTCAGAACATATGACCATGCCTGAAGTAGCTTAGTTAATTAGTGAATGAAAATGATTGTGTGATAAAAAATCTAATTGGTATCCTCAGCAAAGAGAAGGGGAAGAAGTATGGTAGAAGAACTAGCAGCAAGGTCATTGATATAGATTAGGAATAACAAAGGTCTAATTATATAACCCTGTGGGACGCCACAGGATATCTTGGCCCTGGTGGATGTACAGCCGTTTGCATAAACAAATTGATGCTGATATCTTTAAATTACCGATGACCACCATTACATCATCACCTCCATTACATCGTCACCTCCATCACGTCGTCTCCCCCATTACACCGTCTCCCCCATTACACCGTCACCTCCATCACATCGTCACCTCCATTACATCGTCACCTCCATCACATCATCACCTCCATTACATCGTCACCTCCATTACATCATCACCTCCATTACATCATCACCTCCATTACATCTTCACCTCCGTTACATCATCATTACATCAGGAGGATCAAACTGAAGCAGAGAAGGGAAATGTCCCTTAATGTAATCCAATGGATTTCCAGTCAGTTTTCTAAATTTTCTTTGACAGAGAGGAACCCACATTCACAAAAAAGTGATTAAATTCACATGAAATAACACCAGGATCACTATAGGTTTTATTTCCAACAATACATTGAGATGGGTCAGTTGTAGATGCCTTTTTCTTATTCATTGAGAAGGCAGTTGTCCCACACCCTGACTTTTGATCTTCTGCTATGTATTTCAACAAGAGAAAATGTGATAATTGGAAAATATTTTATGCAAAAGATGCAGAAAAAAACACAAAACTGGCTACTTTAGCAACGACCCTGGGACTTAACATGAGCCCATCAAACCCCAAAGCAATGAGCATCAACCAAACAACAGACAACACCATAAACCTGGACAGGATATATACTGGAAGAAGTAACATATTCACTGATCTGGGAAGTGTAATCGGGAAAGACGGAGGAAGCGACAGACAGACAAACAAGAATAGGGAAGGCAAGAACATATTTTTTAATGTCAAGGCAAATATGGACCTCCAAGATAATTTCAACAAGAAATAAAATACGCATCTTCAACTCCAACGTCAAATCAGTTTTACGGTGAAGAAACGTGGAGAACCACAAAAGTAACAAGCAATAGATTTCAAACAAAGACACATCCTGGGAATATACTTGTCAAACACCATAAGAAACAAAGAACTCTGGGAAGTCGCACAACAATAACTAAATGAAATCCAAATAAAATGCAGGAAATGGGGCTGGATTTGGGCACACCTTGAGGAAACCTCCCCATCAACACGACCAGACAGGCTCTAACCTGCAACCCACAGGGGGAAAGAAAACCGGGAAGACCCAGGAACAGCTGGGAAAGGTCTGTGGAGGCAGAACTACAAGAAGCAGGATCATCCTTGAAGGAAGTGGAGAAAACCACCTAACTCCGAACGGCATGGACAAAGTCTGTGAATTACCTATGCTCCCCTAAAAGAAAAAGGTTTTAAGTCAAGTAAGAAACCTTATGGCCTGGCAGTTCAATCCCAAAAATTAGCAAATTGTCATTAGCAGTACAAAATGTGTCGGTATTGACAATTTCCGGGTTATTACCATTGCAAAGTAGTGACTTTTTGTATAACTTCTGTATAAAATGTATACCTCTGCTCAATACTGCTTACTACATGATATTATACTGTCTTTATAGCAATCAATTACGTTTTTAGATATCCATTTCCTCCCACTTATTTTTAACAACTATCCTAATGCATTACACCATTACCCCATCATTACTGCCACACAGCCACAATTTAATCAATAAAATGTATTTATAAATCACTTTTTACATTAGCAGATGTCCCAAAGTGCTATACAGAAACCCAGCCTAAAACCCCAAACAGCAAGCAATGCAGGTGTAGAAGCCCGGTATCTAGGAAAAACTCCCTAGAAAGGCCGGAACCAAGGAAGAAACCTAGAGAGGAACCAGGCTCTGAGGGGTGGCCAGTCCTCTTCTGGCTGTGCCGGGTGGACACACAGCACTCTAAAGAAAAAATATATTTACACATGAAATAGCACACTTCTGTCTATGTCAAGTGTAAAGCACTTGTTCTCAATATAACTATTGTAAAAATGATAAATGTATAACAATTTCAACAAGAAATTACGTTGTCGATGGTAGCCTCCGTGCAGGTATAGAAGTTCAGCCAGCAAAAGGCCCATATTTATGGATTAAGGAATTCAAATATATATTTCTGATTGTGGTAGCACCAAATCATATAGACAGATAAAATAAAACCATTGTCATTCAGTTTTAAAGTAAAATGTAATGTTTTATGATGTGACATCTGCAGAAGGTTCTGGAAAAACAGTCAAATCCATGTATTGTTGAATAAAATAGTCACATCCAATGATTCCTGACAAAATGAGAAAAGTATTCAAGAAACAACTTTTTAAATTTTCATAAGAAATGACAAAAGTGCCTGTAGTTCCAAAATCACACAAAATGTCCATGTTTTCCAGAAATCCTAGTTGGAGGATTCCGGATTTTGTGCTTATTCCTGATTCCGGGAATCTGCCAACTAGATTTCTGGAAAACCTGGACATTTTGGGAAGTTATTGGGATTTTGAAACCCTAGATCCTTCATTCCCAGTATATACTGTATGTAAAAACAAGAGACATGTCCTGCTGGATGCTTGCCTTTAATATGTCAGTGTGGTTGAAAAACGTGCTGCAACAAAACCAATCAACCTTATGGACAGTTTAAACACTTGAAACACTGGTATATGTCATCTGTCTGTAAACTGTACTATATATTGATTGAAGTTGTCTTCTGCCAGCATCTTGATAAAGTATTATGCACTTACAGTGAAAATCATGGAATGTAACTAGCTATTATAGCCTTAATTGACGTTGGTTTGTGCTCACTGTTCAATGGATTATAGTTTATTACCTTGTGTATTTTAGTGCTGAATATGGGGAATAGTACCTCCACTCCAAAACATGTAAATATTTATATTTATGTGAACATATGTCTTTCATTTCTTTAGTTAAAAGTGGAAACTTCATTTCTTTTTAACGGTTTAATGAATGTAAAGTCAGTACACATCTACAGTACTGAGACAGAAATTTCAGCTATCCTAAATACCAGTTTCTTTAGCTAACATTTGACTCCTTGACACTCCTTGTCGTTGCCTTTGGCGTGGAATGTTAGCTAAAGAGACTAAGTCTAAGGTATCAATCTATTGGGGAACAATGTACATGACTGAATCAAGGTGAACGAATGTTCCGATCATTATCACTGCTACTCTAATCACACCACTCATATCTCTCTCTCTCTCTCTCTTGCTCTCTCTTGCTCTCTCTCTCTGTCTCTTGCTCTCTCTCTCTCTCTCTCTGTGTCCCTCTTGCTCTCTCTCTCTCTCTCTCTCTGTGTGTCTCTCTTGCTCTCTCTTTCTCTCTTGCTCTCTCTTGCTCTCTCTGTCTCTTGCTCTCTCTCTCTCTCTCTCTCTCTCTCTGTGTCCCTCTTGCTCTCTCTCTCTCTGTGTCCCTCTTGCTCTCTCTCTCTCTGTCTCTCTCTTGCTCTCTCTCTGTGTGTCTCTCTTGCTCTCTCTCTTGCTCTCTCTGTCTCTCTCTCTGTGTCTCTCTTGCTCTCTCTCTCTCTCTTGCTCTCTCTGTCTCTCTTGCTCTCTCTGTCTCTCTTGCTCTCTCTCTCTCTCTGTCTCTCTCTCTCTCTCCCTCGCCTGGGGATTACTCTATGCCTGGGGGTTTAATTTGATGTCCAGTATTACTTCCTGTACTTCAAATGTTAATGTGCTTTTCATTAATATGTATGAATATACAGTATACTAACTAAAAAGGTATTTGGACATACAGTACTGGAGTCTACCAAAGCAAAGGTGTGTCTGTATTTCTCTAGTAGTTGTATTTGTCAAATCGTTTTCCATGCATTTATTAGGTACAGATACAATTAAAACATTAATATGTACTTAATTTGTATTTTATTTGTCAGGGACCATGCCCACCAATGTCACGCCCTGACCTGAGAGAGACCTTTTTCTCTGTTTGGTTAGGTCAGGGTGTGACATGGGGTGGGCATTCTATGTGTCATATTTCTATGTTGTCTTTTTCTTTGATTGGCCTAGTATGGTTTCCAATCAGAGGCAGCTGTCTGTCGTTGTCTCTGATTGGGAATCATACTTAGGCAGCCCTTTTTCCCTCCTTCAGTGTGGGATCTTGTTTTTGTACAGCTCAGTAAGCCTGCAGAACGTGACGTTCGTTGTTTTTTCTTTGTTTGTTGTTTAATAAAAATAGAAATATGAACACGTACCACGCTGCACCTTGGTCTACTCATTTTGACGATCGTCACAACCAAGTACAAATAACACTTCCTTTAAATATTTATGAATGAAGCTAAAACTTTTAATTTGGCTCTATACTCTAGCATTTTGGAATTGATCAAATGTTTCATATGAGGCGACAGAACAGAATGTAACCTTTTATTTGAGGGTATATTCATACATATATGTGTTTTACCTTTTTATAAATGGAATATCTTTATGTATCTAGTCTCCCCATTTGAAGGTGTCATGAGTATTTGGACAAATTCACTTAAGTGTATTAATGTGGTCTGGATGCTACCATGATTACGGATAATCATGTATTCATCGTAAACAATGATGATTGAGAAAGTTACAGAGGCACAAAGATCACCATTTCCAATAACGGGGGAGGTTATCACTTTTTGGGGGGTGGGGGGGTGGGGGGGTGATATTTCTGCCTCTGATGATCGTGTCCTGGGATTAGGGAGGGAATTCTAGACATCAACTATCTCACTGTTATCTCTTACGCTTCTCTTTGCCTCAATATCACTATAGTTCTGGAGGAACCAGAGGACTTTAGAATCAGCTAGTTCAGTGGCTCCATACTCAGCTGCACAAAGTCAGATTATTTTCTTTAATGTGTTCAGAACGTTAGTCTAGTAGTTTATCGACGAGGAAGTAGTGAACTCTCTATGTCACAGCCATAACCAGGTATTTGGCTATTTCTGTCTCCATAGTGTTCTCCTGGAGATCAAATCCTATTACACATAGTTCAGTCAAGAGTAGAAGAGCAGCCTGGCTGATGTGGCTCACAGCGAAGGGAAAGCTGTGACACACTGGTCTGGACCGGAGGCCGTTGTAAATGCAGAAATTGTGCGATTGGTTCGAAAAAATAAAATCACTCGGGGGTTGAGACCTCTCGTTGTTTGTTTGGGGCGGCAGGTAGCCTAGTGGTTAGAGCATAGAATACGTCAGTAGTGATGGGTCGTTCGTGAACAAGTCGGCTGTAAGAGCTGGCTCTTGTAGGTGAACGTTGGGATCCGGCTCGCATATCAGAAGAGCCGAATCTATTTATAAAAATATTTTAAAAACTAAGATATGAATAATCAAAAAATTTAAATGAATAGAATTAACAAATTCAAAGAACGAATAAATAAGTCAAATAATATACAGTAGGCCTAAATGCTCAGAGCGCACACACATTCGTTCTGACTGTCTGCTCAGACTAACAGCCTCACCTGTTGTTCCTGTCAATCAGACACGCAGTGTCAAGGAGAAAGAGGAAGGACAGCTGTGAAAACAACAGCTGGAAAATGAGTCGGAATCACAGTAGCATTTGGATTCATTTTAATAATGTAGACAATGTTAGAGCACAGTGTAGAATTTGCCAAAACAAAATCTCATATAAAGCCGGTTTTATGCACAACCTACACCGGCATATGTGAACCGTGCACAGAACTGTGAAGCTAGCTGTAGCTGAGCTTCAAGAAACTAGCGGGCCTGCTAGTGATAGTGGTGGAGCCAGCACCTCCACACATGGAGATGTATCCACTCAGTCCAGTAGGCCTGCTAGTGATAGTGGTGGAGCCAGTATCTCCACACATGGAGATGTATCCACTCAGTCCAGTAGACCTGCTAGTGATAGTGGTGGAGCCAGTACCTCCACACGTGGACATCTATCCACTCAGTCCAGTAGACCTGCTAGTGATAGTGGTGGAGCCAGTACCTCCACACGTGGAGATGTATCCACTCAGTCCAGTAGGCCTGCTAGTGATAGTGGTGGAGCCAGTACCTCCACACATGGAGATGTATCCACTCAGTCAAGTAGACCTGCTAGTGATAGTGGTGGAGCCAGTATCTCCACACATGGAGATGTATCCACTCAGTCCAGTAGACCTGCTAGTGATAGTGGTGGAGATGTACCCACTCAGTCAAGTAGGCCTACTCCACGACCCACAGCAACGCAGTCTTCTATGGACCAGTTTATGCCAAAGTCTATGTCTGTAGCAAAACAAGGCCAAATTGATATTGCATTGGCTAAAATGATTGCCACCGATTTCCAGCCATTTCCGATCGTGGAGGACAGAGGTTTTAGAAATTATAGCAATAGTCTAAATCCAATGTACACAATTCCAGGCAGGAAAACCCTTTCAAAATCACTTATTCCACAACTGTACGAGAGCACACAGGCTTCAGTGTGGGAAAGAGTCCAAAAAGCTACTGCAGTTTGCCTTACCACTGACTGCTGGACATCAAGGGTAACCACTTCTTACATGTCGGTTACATGTCACTTCATTGAAGATTTTTCGATGTCTAGCTGTCTTCTGGACTGCTTTGAGTTCAGCGACAGACACACCTCAGAGAACTTGGCAGAGGAACTGTTGAGAGTGATGGAAGTAGATGGAAAAGTGGTCTGTTGTGTTAGCGACAATGCAGCTTAACATAACCAAAGCCATGAACATTTTAAAAGAGTCCTGGAACCCTTTGAGCAGGTCACTGTGGAGATCAGTGGAGAGAGGTACAGTAAGCAGTTATTACTACATCATTATTTAATCCAGTATTATATATGTATATGAGCAGTAGATGAGAATGTAGTATCAGTAGACAAAACATGAACCTGAACTAATAAGTTACTGTTCTCTCTTTTCAGCTATGTGACAGCCTCAAAAATGATACTCCTGTGTAAGGGTCTGCAGCGAATCACATCCAGCCGCCAGAGAGAAGCAAATGTAACCACAGGACATGTGACAGAGTTGATGGACACCCTATGTTCATCAATGGACAGAAAGTTCCACAGAATGGAATATAATCACATGCTGTCAGAAACCGCTGCCCTTGACCCCAGGTTTAAGAAGTTAGCCTTCAGTGATGCCAGAGCGATTGATGAGGCTCTTCAAAGAATAACCTCAGCAGCAGGAAGGGACAGCCCCAGCAGTCAGCTGGCTCAGGCACCAGGGCAACAGGAAGAAGAGGGAGGGACAGCCCCAGCAGTCAGCTGGCTCAGGCACCAGGGCAACAGGAAGAAGAGGGAGGGACAGCCCCAGCAGTCAGCTGGCTCAGGCACCAGGGCAACAGGAAGAAGAGGGATCAGATGGAGGGACAGCCCCAGCAGTCAGCTGGCTCAGGCACCAGGGCAACAGGAAGAAGAGGGATCAGATGGAGGGACAGCCCCAGCAGTCAGCTGGCTCAGTCACCAGGGCAACAGGAAGAAGAGGGAGGGACAGCCCCAGCAGTCAGCTGGCTCAGTCACCAGGGCAACAGGAAGAAGAGGGATCAGATGGAGCACCAGCAGTAGTGCCACAAACGTCTGCTGTTTGGATGCTGTTTGACGAGAGCGCAACTGGGGATGCAGCAAGAAGGAATCCCTCAGCAGATTCCATAATGGAGGTCTGATCCTATTTGGAGGAGCACCTCCTTCAAAAGATCTGCAGATCCTCTGAGCTGGTGGAAGAACAAGGCCTCTGTCTACCCACGGCTTACTAAAAGTCATGACAGGGAGACTCTGCGTAGTGGCCACATCCATTCCCTCTGAGAGGGTCTTCTCGAAAACAGGACAAATAATTACTGAGGGAAGAAACCACATCAGCCCCTTGAAAGTGAGGCAGCTTGTGTTTCTGAATGCAAATCTCTCATAAAAGCAAAATATGGTCAGCATTTCTGTGTGCTGCTGGTTTTAACAATAAAGACAATGGCAATAAAGAAGAGAGAGAAAAGAGGGACCAGTTTAATGTTTTAAGTGGGACGCTGCAGTTTTGCACATTGTTATTTATTTTTCTTTGATATGGTGCAATATTCTATTATGCTGTTCAAATTGTATTCGTTTTGAATGGTCAGATTTATATGCACTTTGTTTATATACATTAAAAAGTTATACTTTAAATGCAAATGTTTAATAGCAGTCTTTTTCAAAACAAACCAATGCATTTTTAAATACATTGTGGTTAAGGTAGAGTATGATTTAATTTAATAATTGAATTAGAATTGTTTTAACACCAATCATAGTCAAACTATCGCTAACTATTTGACTTGAAAAAATACAAAACATATATTTTTTGGCCTTTGGGGCCAAAGAGCCGTCTCTTTTTGGTGAGCTGAGCCGAACAAGAGGGCTCACTGAAAAGAACCGGAATGCCCATCACTATTGACAGTTTGAATCACAATACCCATAAAACTTAGCAGTCAAGGGAAATGGTTCCAATCGTTTTTCCACCATTCCATTTTAGAAACACTTCCAATCAAATCAAATCAAACTTTATTTGTCACATGCGCAGAATACAAGTGTAGACTTTACCGTGAAATGCTTTACTTACAAGCCCTTAATTAACCAACAGCGCAGTTCAAGAAGAAGAAAATATTTACAAAGTAGACTAAAATAAAAAGTTATAATAAAAAGTAACACAATAAGAATAACAATAACGAGGCTTTATACAGGGGTCACCGGTCCCGAGTCAGTGTGCAGGGGTACAGGCTAGTTGAGGTAAAATTAAAATAAGGGCTGTGTTTCGTGTAGGCTCACCCTGGTGTGACATTTTGATAACTGTGTACATCTCTTTAGGTCAAGTGACTTTTATCAATATATTCAGCTCTATTTACACTCAGATTTTAAAATGCTAATTAGCATCAAAGTAGACACCATGCAAAACTACAAGTCCCTGCAAGCTCCTGCACATCGCTATCCTCCTGCACGTCATCTCTAGCTGACACCTAGCTGCATTAACCTGTCAGTCTTTACAGACATCGCTGGGAGCAGGAGACAACAGTCTATCAATTGTGAGACTGTGAATCATCATACATAATAAAAACAAAGCCTATATTACAATTATTTAAATGTATGGCAGACCAAGCTAGTTGTCCTATCCAGTACATCACCCATTCACTGTGACGTTCTATATGAACTGCTTATTGATACTATCTCCATGTAGTTAGATCAATCCAAGACTTCCCATATTTTAATGTTTATACCTTAGCCCAGGGGTATTCAATTCTTACCCTACGAGGTCTCGCTTCACTGATCGGACTTTGTCTTGGAGCGACCTCTTCTCCTGCATGCCTCGTCGCAGCCGCAGCACGCAGCACAGTTGTCACAGCAGTTGAGTTTACGTGAAACCGGCTCTGTTTGCTGTACCTTCCCCCTCCTGCAGGTGGTGCTATCAGAGACGTACTGCCTCGTCAGTGGTGTGAAGTACTTAAGTAAAAATACTTTAAAGTACTACTAAAATAATTTTGGCGGGTATATGTACTTTACTTTACTATTTATATTTTTGCCAACTTTTACTTTTACTTCACTACATTCCTAAAGAAAAGAATGTACTTTTAATAGATTTCCCTGACACCTAAAAGTACTCGTTACATTTTGAATGCTTAGCAGGACAGAAAATTGTCCAATTCACACACACTTATCGAGAGAACATCCCTGGTCGTTCCTATTGTCTCTGATCTGATGGACTCACTAAACACAAATGCTTTGTTTGTAAATTATGTGTGTTGAGTGTGCCCCTGGCTACCCATAAATGTAAAAAAAAAGCAAGAAAATTGTGTCGTCTGGTTTGCTGAATATAAGATATTTTGATATACTTAAGTGTATTTTAGCAATTACATGTACTTTTGATACTTAAATGTATTTAAAACCAAATACTTTTAGACTTTTACTCAAGTAGTATTTTACTGGGGGACTTTCACTTTTACTTGAGTCATTTTCTATTATGGTATCTTTTGAATACTTTTCCCACCACTGTGCCTCGTCTTGGCCAAAAGGCTGAGCATCTGTATGCCAAGATAGAGGATGAGGGAGTGAGACGGGGAGCCGTCCCTCCATGCTCTGCCACAGGCCTCCGTGTAGGTCTCCATCTCCCACAGCGGGCCATAGTTCACCACGTGACGCACCCCCGCGAAGTCCACCCCCTGCCCCAGCACTGCTGTTGCTATGACGACCCGGAGGACGGACGAGGGGTCGTTGAGGTAGCTGATGATGCTCTGTTGGATGTTCTCAGGGGTACGCGAATGGAACATGTCGAACAGTCAGTTCCCAGAGACATTTTCAGCTCCTGCAGTGCAGACTGACTTCTTTCCCAGGGCTGCCAAGAACACATACCAGCTCAGCTGGCCACAGTCCTTGATGTCTGAGCAGTGCATGACCGTCTTGTCAGCGTCGGGCCCCTTGAAGCCAGCTCCTCACACAGCCAGGAGAAGGTCTTCTAAATCAAATCAAAGTTTATTTGTCACGTGCGCTGAATACAACAGGTGTAGACCTTACAGTGAAATTCTTACTTACTAACCAATAGTGCAAAAAAGGTATTAGGTGAACAATAGGTAGGTAAAGAAAACAACAGTAAAAAGACAGGCTATATACAGTAGCGAGGCTATGGAAGTAGCGAGGCTACATACAGACACCGGTTAGTCAGGCTGATTGAGGTAGTATGTACATGTAGACATGGTTAAAGTGACTATGCATATATGATGAACAGAGAGTAGCAGTAGCGTGAAAGAGGGGTTGGCGGGTGGTGGGTGGGACACAATGCAGATGCCCAGTTAGCCAATGTGCGGGAGCACTGGTTGGTCGGCCCAATGGGTTTGAGGACACTTTTCACAGCTAGGCGGATGTTGTCCCTCTCCAGGCTTTTGACCACCTCCAGGCAGTCCTGCATATTGAAGTACATTACATGACCAAAAGTATGTGGACACCTGTTCATCGAACATCTCATTCCAAAATCATCGGCATTAGTTTGGAGTTGGTCCCCCCTTTGCTGCTATAACAGCCTCCACTCTTCTGGGAAGGCTTTCCACTAGATGTTGGAACATTGCTGTGGGGACTTGCTTCCATTCAGCCACAAGAGCATTAGTGAGGTCGGGCACTGATGTTGGGCGATTAGGTCTGGCTCACAGTCGGCGTTCCAATTCATCCCAAAGGTGTTCGAGGGAGTTGAGGTCAGGGCTCTGTGCAGGCCAGTCGACCTCGACAAACCATTTCTGTATGGACCTCGCTTTGTGCACGGGGGCATTGTCATGCTGAAACAGGAAAGGGTCTTCCACAAACTGTTGCCACAAAGTTGGAAGCTCAGAATCGTCTAGAATGTCATTGTATGCTGTAGTGTTAACATTTCCCTTCACAGGAACTAAGGGGCCTTGCCTGAACCATGAAAAACAGCCCCAGACCATTATTCCTCCTTCACCAAACTTTACAGTTGGCACTATGCATTGGGGCAGGTAGAGTTCTCCTGGTATCCGCCAAACCCAGATTCATCCATTGGACTGCCAGATGGTGAAGCGTGATTCATCACTACGTTTCCACTCCTCCAGTGTCCAATGGCAGTGAGCTTTACACCACTCCAGCCGACGCTTGGCATTGCGCATGGTGATCTTAGGCTTGTGTGTATCTGCTTGGCCATGGAAACCCATTTCATGAAGCTCCTGTCGAACAGTTCTTGTGCTGACGTTGCTTCCAGAGGCCGTTTGGAACTCGGTAGTGAGTGTTGCAACCGAGGACAGACGATTTTTACTCGCTACACACTTCAGTACCATGCAGTCCCGTTCTGTAAACTTGTGTGGCCTACCACTTTGCAGCTGAGCCATTGTTGCTCCTTGACATTTCCACTTCACAATAACAGTACTTACAGTACTGACATTTTTGTGGATAACTTTCTGCTAGCAAACCACATTTATTTATTTTTGGATTTAAACTTTATTTAACACATACAGACGTCCACACTTGGTAGATCAAACTTGTGTTATGTGCCACTGGCTCATAGGAATAATTTATAAATATGTATTCTAGTTTCTATGAATGGCTCTATCCATGTTTGTTTTGGTTGTGCGAGGAAGACGCGTGCGATTCGGACAATCAGTGTGCACTCGCCCAAATGCTCGTGTCTGTTTGTGTCACCGCCACGCTGCCTCCAGTGCCGAGGAGAAGTGACAGTCATTGAAGCGGTGTGGTCAGATTTATGCAATGTAACTGATTCACCACCAGAGGGCGGTATTCACACATAAATAGTCAAAGAGTACACAGTGGGTATATGGAGAAGGTTTCTCAAACTGGTCCTGGAGAGCTACTTGTAACATTTAGCTAGGGTGTGTGTGTAGACAGTACAGCTCAGTACAGCTCAGCTTTGCTCAGTAGTGTGAACTGTGAAGAGGATATGGGTGTGCAGGGTTTTATTCCAGCCCTGCAGTAACACACCTGAATCAGTAAATTATGGTCCAGAATGAAGACCAAGATTATTGTCAGGTGTGTTAATGAAATAATAATATTTTTTGAATTCTCTATCTCTAATGGATTGTGTGCATTGAAAAGGGTTGTTATACTGTCTGTAAAGTGCCATCAGGAAGGGTTGTATCCTGGTTATACTGTCTGTAAAGTGACATCAGGAAGGGTTGAATCCTGGTTATACTGTCTGTAAAGTGCCATCAGGAAGGGTTGTATCCTGGTTATACTGTCTGTAAAGTGACATCAGGAAGGGTGGTATCCTGGTTATACTGTCTGTAAAGTGACATCAGGAAGGGTTGTCTCCTGGTTATACTGTCTGTAAAGTGACATCAGGAAGGGTTGTCTCCTGGTTATACTGTCTGTAAAGTGACATCAGGAAGGGTTGTCTCCTGGTTATACTGTCTGTAAAGTGACATCAGGAAGGGTTGTATCCTTGTTATACTGTCTGTAAAGTGACATCAGGAAGGGTTGTCTCCTGGATATACTGTCTGTAAAGTGACATCAGGAAGGGTTGTCTCCTGGTTATACTGTCTGTAAAGTGACATCAGGAAGGGTTGTATCCTGGTTATACTGTCTGTAAAGTGCCATCAGGAAGGGTTGTATCCTGGTTATACTGTCTGTAAAGTGACATCAGGAAGGGTTGTCTCCTGGTTATACTGTCTGTAAAGTGACATCAGGAAGGGTTGTCTCCTGGTTATACTGTCTGTAAAGTGACATCAGGAAGGGTTGAATCCTGGTTATACTGTCTGTAAAGTGACATCAGGAAGGGTGGTCTCCTGGTTATACTGTCTGTAAAGTGACATCAGGAAGGGTTGTCTCCTGGATATACTGTCTGTAAAGTGACATCAGGAAGGGTTGTCTCCTGGTTATACTGTCTGTAAAGTGACATCAGGAAGGGTTGTATCCTGGTTATACTGTCTGTAAAGTGACATCAGGAAGGGTTGTCTCCTGGTTATACTGTCTGTAAAGTGACATCAGGAAGGGTTGTCTCCTGGTTATACTGTCTGTAAAGTGACATCAGGAAGGGTTGAATCCTGGTTATACTGTCTGTAAAGTGACATCAGGAAGGGTTGTCTCCTGGTTATACTGTCTGTAAAGTGACATCAGGAAGGGTTGTCTCCTGGTTATACTGTCTGTAAAGTGACATCAGGAAGGGTTGAATCCTGGTTATACTGTCTGTAAAGTGACATCAGGAAGGGTTGTCTCCTGGTTATACTGTCTGTAAAGTGACATCAGGAAGGGTTGTCTCCTGGTTATACTGTCGGTAAAGTGCCATCAGGAAGGGTTGTCTCCTGGTTATACTGTCTGTAAAGTGACATCAGGAAGGGTTGTCTCCTTGTTATACTGTCTGTAAAGTGACATCAGGAAGGGTTGAATCCTGGTTATACTGTCTGTAAAGTGCCATCAGGAAGGGTTGTATCCTGGTTATACTGTCTGTAAAGTGACATCAGGAAGGGTTGAATCCTGGTTATACTGTCTGTAAAGTGACATCAGGAAGGGTTGTCTCCTGGTTATACTGTCTGTAAAGTGACATCAGGAAGGGTGTGTATCCTGGTTATACTGTCTGTAAAGTGCCATCAGGAAGGGTTGTCTCCTTGTTATACTGTCTGTAAAGTGACATCAGGAAAGGTTGTCTCCTTGTTATACTGTCTGTAAAGTGACATCAGGAAGGATTGTCTCCTTGTTATACTGTCTGTAAAGTGACATCAGGAAGGGTTGTCTCCTGGTTATACTGTCTGTAAAGTGACATCAGGAAGGGTTGTCTCCTGGTTATACTGTCTGTAAAGTGACATCAGGAAGGGTTGTCTCCTTGTTATACTGTCTGTAAAGTGACATCAGGAAGGGTTGAATCCTGGTTATACTGTCTGTAAAGTGCCATCAGGAAGGGTTGTATCCTGGTTATACTGTCTGTAAAGTGACATCAGGAAGGGTTGTATCCTGGTTATACTGTCTGTAAAGTGACATCAGGAAGGGTTGTCTCCTGGTTATACTGTCTGTAAAGTGACATCAGGAAGGGTGTGTATCCTGGTTATACTGTCTGTAAAGTGACATCAGGAAGGGTTGTATCCTGGTTATACTGTCTGTAAAGTGACATCAGGAAGGGTTGTATCCTGGTTATACTGTCTGTAAAGTGACATCAGGAAGGGTTGAATCCTGGTTATACTGTCTGTAAAGTGACATCAGGAAGGGTGTGTATCCTGGTTATACTGTCTGTAAAGTGACATCAGGAAGGGTTGTATCCTGGTTATACTGTCTGTAAAGTGACATCAGGAAGAGTTCAATCCTGGTTATACTGTCTGTAAAGTGCCATCAGGAAGGGTTGAATCCTGGTTATACTGTCTGTAAAGTGACATCAGGAAGGGTTGAATCCTGGTTATACTGTCTGTAAAGTGACATCAGGAAGGGTGTGTATCCTGGTTATACTGTCTGTAAAGTGACATCAGGAAGGGTTGTATCCTGGTTATACTGTCTGTAAAGTGACATCAGGAAGAGTTGAATCCTGGTTATACTGTCTGTAAAGTGCCATCAGGAAGCATTGAATCCTGGTTATACTGTCTGTAAAGTGACATCAGGAAGGGTTGAATCCTGGTTATACTGTCTGTAAAGTGACATCAGGAAGGGTTGAATCCTGGTTATACTGTCTGTAATGTGACATCAGGAAGGGTTGTCTCCTTGTTATACTGGATCATTCTTGATACACACAGGAAACTGTTGTGGGTGAAAAACCCAGCAGCGTTGCAGTTCATGACACAAACCGGTGCGCCTGGCACCTACCACCATACCCTGTTCAAAGGCACCCTCTTGAATAGCACACATGCACAATACGTCTCAATTGTCTCAAGGCTTAAAAATAATTGTTTAACATGTCTCCTCCCATTCATCTACACTGATTGAAGTGAAGTTAACAAGGTACATCATTAAGGGATCATAGCTTTCACCTGGATTCACCTGGTCAGTCTATGCCATGGAAGGACCAAGTGTTCTTAATGTTTTGTCCACTCAGTGTATATTGCGCTCTGCTGAAATGTTATTTAAATTTCACAGAACTTCACAGAGAACTTCACAGAGAGCTTCATAGAGTGTTTTTCTCAAAGAGCTTCACAGAGCGCCACAGCAGATTTTCATGTGATGCATATTTGCTGTTCAAAATGTATTTGGCCATTTGTAGGTATCGGAATACATACATAGGAATATGTTTTGTGAGAGTAAAAAAACATACACAAGACAGTCAATGTAAAAATGTAGTACACATAAAATACTAGACTAGAGAGTCATGATGAAATATATCTACACAAAATACTGTCAAGTAAAGAACTGTAGTTGTGAACATAGAGACTGCAGTCAGTGCTTATTCCAGACCTACGGGGACACTCCCTGATCTGTCCTGTTGCTTAGTGCCAGACTCCATGGGCTTGTCCCAAATGACACCCTATATAGTGCACTACTTTTGATCAGAGCCCTATAGGTAATAGGGTGTCATTTGGGACACACAACCCTGAAGCAGGTAATGAGTACAGCATTATTCATAAACCTTCCGTGGCCATCCTACTGAAGAATCAGCCAATAAGCATGCCCTGTGCTGGTGAGATGTGATGAGCCTGGAGCTGATTGGTTGGCCGCTCGCTCTGGTGATGGCTTCCCATTGTGACATCACTCAGGATGAATTCTGAAACCTTAACCCTGTGGAAATCCAACGGCCCTCAAAGCCATATATACAGACGGCCCCTGTTTAGGGTCAAGGGGGGGAAAAATAACTGCTTTCTAATCCTGTTTCAATAGTCACTTTTACTAGAGCAGGTCTGCTCTGCCTGTGTGTCTGACAGTAGCTTCACTCTGTGTGTGTGTGTGTGTGTGTGTGTGTGTGTGTGTGTGTGTGTGTGTGTGTGTGTGTGTGTGTGTGTGTGTGTGTGTGTGTGTGTGTGTGTGTGTGTGTGTGTGTGTGTGTGTGTGTGGTCACCAAGCCTGGTCATTAAGTCCCCATACAGTATTCACATGCTGAAATATTGATTGAGCTATCAGCTATGACCCCCAACGTTGAACTGAGTCTGCAATAACCTGTTAAAGTGGAATTCAACTAGGACACTGAGTGGTTTTTCCATAGACTTAGATAATAACAGGGGATCCTCATGAGGTTGGAAAAGTTAAGTGCTGATGGTTCACTAAAACACCCTTTGTCCCATTGGTGGACATCGTGATGTCTGTGAAGAGAAACCTTGATACCTTCGAGTCTCAAAGACAATAATCATGGTATAGTTAAACCTAAAATACAGTAGTTATTTAGTTAGTCAAACCTAAAAAAACAGTAGCTATTTAGTTCGTTAAACCTAAAATACAGTAGTTATTTAGTTCGTTAAACCTAAAAAAAAATGGTTATTTAGTTTGTTAAACCTAAAAAACAGTAGTTATTTAGTTAGTTCAACCTAAAATACAGTAGTTATTTAGTTAGTTGAACCTAAAATACAGTAGTTATTTAGTTAGTTGAACCTAAAAAACAGTAGTTATTTAGTTAGTCCAACCTAAAATACAGTAGTTATTTAGTTAGTTCAACCTAAAATACAGTAGTTATTTAGTTAGTTCAACCTAAAATACAGTAGTTAGTTAGTTGAACCTAAATACAGTAGTTTAGTTAGTTAAACCTAAACTACAGTAGTTATTTAGTTACCGTAGTTAAACCTAAAATACAGTAGTTACCACAACATTTAAAGATCATATCTTCAGTTCAACAAGTCAATAAAAACTGTAACTTTGTTTTCTATTGTACATTTTTATTGTAAATTCCCTTTTTTTATTACAAAATATATGCGAAATACATCCGCATTATTGACTAAAGAAGTATAATACTCAGATCAGATCTCCACATTCGCCATTAGAAATGTGGACAAACCAGCAGGCTGTGACTCACACAATCAACCATGAATGGTTTCCCTTTTCTGACCATCCAAAGACATGGGGTTTGAAACAGCCGTTTCTGACCATCCAAAGACATGGGGTTTTAAACAGCCGTTTCTGACCATCCAAAGACATGGGGTTTGAAACAGCCGTTTCTGACCATCCAGAGACATGGGTTTGAAACAGCCGTTTCTGACCATCCAAAGACATGGGGTTTTAAACAGCCGTTTCTGACCATCCAAAGACATGGGGTTTGAAACAGCCGTTTCTGACCATCCAGAGACATGGGGTTTGAAACAGCCGTTTCTGACCATCCAAAGACATGGGTTTGAAACAGCCGTTTCTGACCATCCAGAGACATGGGGTTTTAAACAGCCGTTTCTGACCATCCAAAGACATGGGGTTTGAAACAGCCGTTTCTGACCATCCAAAGACATGGGGTTTTAAACAGCCGTTTCTGACCATCCAGAGACATGGGTTTGAAACAGCCGTTTCTGACCATCCAAAGACATGGGGTTTTAAACAGCCGTTTCTGACCATCCAGAGACATGGGGTTTTAAACAGCCGTTTCTGACCATCCAAAGACATGGGTTAGAAACAGCTGTTTCTGACCATCCAAAGACATGGGTTAGAAACAGCCGTTTCTGACCATCCAAAGACATGGGTTTGAAACAGCCGTTTCTGACCATCCAAAGACATGGGGTTTTAAACAGCCATTTCTGACCATCCAGAGACATGGGTTTGAAACAGCCGTTTCTGACCATCCAAAGACATGGGTTAGAAACAGCCGTTTCTGACCATCCAAAGACATGGGGTTTGAAACAGCCGTTTCTGACCATCCAAAGACATGGGGTTTGAAACAGCCGTTTCTGACCATCCAAAGACATGGGTTTGAAACAGCCGTTTCTGACCATCCAAAGACATGGGGTTTTAAACAGCCATTTCTGACCATCCAGAGACATGGGTTTGAAACAGCCGTTTCTGACCATCCAAAGACATGGGTTAGAAACAGCCGTTTCTGACCATCCAAAGACATGGGGTTTGAAACAGCCCGATTCTGACCATCCAAAGACATGGGGTTTGAAACAGCCGTTTCTGACCATCCAAAGACATGGGTTAGAAACAGCCGTTTCTGACCATCCAAAGACATGGGGTTTGAAACAGCCGTTTCTGACCATCCAAAGACATGGGGTTTGAAACAGCCGTTTCTGACCATCCAAAGACATGGGTTAGAAACAGCCGTTTCTGACCATCCAAAGACATGGGGTTTTAAACAGCCGTTTCTGACCATCCAAAGACATGGGGTTTTAAACAGCCGTTTCTGACCATCCAGAGACATGGGTTAGAAACAGCCGTTTCTGACCATCCAAAGACATGGGGTTTGAAACAGCCGTTTCTGACCATCCAAAGACATGGGTTTGAAACAGAACATAGTGCACATACTGTCGCTCGTTACACAGGAGGCGGCATCCATTTTTATGAGTGGCAGACATTTGAAGCCAAACCGGTTAGTTGTCTTGTGTGTACAGTCAGTGCCACTTGTTCACACTGTTCTTTTCCACAGTAACAACGGCCTATCTACCCACTCAAGCCAACGTCATCGCTAATTATAGCACCTTTATCTGCATACACACCAGTGTCTCTCGAACCTTAACAAGTGCTAAATGTCTCTTTACATTTTCTCCCTAACATTACACACCGTTTACGACTCAAGTTCTTATAAGAGAAATAGGCTAAAGCTTTGTTTTTAGGGAATTTCTTTTTCTAGGTTACGAAGGCTGTATTTGGCAATTAAAACAATTTGCAAGTACATTAATCAAGACGTCTGGGTCTACTTTTTTCACATTTACAATCTCCAGCTTTCGTTGAATGTCGTTGTTTCTTTGAAGACATTTGCCAATCTATAATTTGAGTTCTGTTACGGTACAGAACTGTAGCCTGGGTGCCAGTCTGATTCTGCTCTCTTGCCAACTCCGTATGGAATTGTCATGCTAAACATGTCTGGCTTGGCAATGACAATACAGTTAGACAAGAGCACAAACAGATCTGGGACCAGGCTAACAGAACTCTACACCGTTGTGTCACAGTTCTGCTGTGGCTAAACTCAACTCTTAGCTACCCAGTAAACTGCTTCGGCATCGAACCTTCAACCCAAGCATAATAAAAAACAGCCTGGTGCTAACATATACATGTCAGTGATGAGTAAGTCTTCATAGTCAACTGCTTTAAAGTAAA